>NW_017100842.1:475143-506739 GCF_001263275.1 Habropoda laboriosa
TTAAATTTAACAAAATAAGAAAAAAAATACTAAATTAGTTGAAATCGATGAATTGTGTATAGAGAACTAGGGATAAATTCGATCTGTAGCTGTGAAAATCAAACGAAAGTGTGCAATCCATCGATATACTAGAGTTCGAAAGTCATTCCTTTATCGGGGGAAAAATAGAAAAGACACGCGCGAGAGAAAATTTTCTCGGTGGAGGAAGAAAAAACAGGACACTTTCGAGCGTTTCGTTTTTTTCTTTATGTGCGTTAATTATTGAATTTCAATGACTGATCGATTCGTTCATTCCACGGGTAACGATGATACAACACGCGTACCAGTTTTGCATTTGTTTTCTCATAAATCAGGATACGAAATTACATTCCGTTTTGTGTGTCCTGCGAATCCCGAGATGATCGAGTCTCGAGAGAGAGGAGACGTGAGATGAAATTGTATACACACGCTCGAGGCGTTAAATCTTAAGAGGGCCGTTTGCAATCCGCGCACCTAGATTTTGTAAGATTCGATCGCGGAAGTAAGTGCGTAAATACGTGACGCGGTGGCGTTTGATTTTGTGGTTCCGTGAAGGTGGAAACGAAGTGTCGGTAAAAAGCAAAAGGAAGAAAAGAAAAGAAAAACGTATGAACGCTGGAGAAAGATGATCGATCACACGTTATGCTAAGATTCTATTCTTTTTTTTTTTTTTTTCGTTCGATTTCTATTATCTAAATCGATTCATCGATGAATTTCCAATTTACAATGATCGTTGAACACTACGAGAAAGAAGAATGCGTATACGTTCACACGCACACGATTATTCTGTGCGTTAGACGAACGTGTGTGTGTGTGTGTGTGGGTAGATATATAATTTAATGTATCTGTAACTTAAATAAAAAGAAATTTATCTAATTGAGGCTGTACACTTTTAATCGTCTCTTGTCTGCTGTTTTGTCTCAAGGTGAATATAAAGTTTGTTACAAAATCGTGCGCAGATCTTTGTTAAATAACTATTCTCTATTTATACTTTGTCATTGTACATTTAACAACGTATTCTAATTGTACATCGATTACCTTATCTATCGTTAACCTAAAGCTTTGCGATTATCTTATCCCGTAGAATGTTTCTTTCTTTTCCCCAAGTAATCTTGGACACTTTTTATTTCATCGCGACGATCTTGGTCAGTTCTGAATTCGCCACGATTGTAGTGGACGATGCCTCGGGGATCTTCTCCAGCTCACGTTTAGCGGCTCGAATGTCGCGGAGAGACAGACTTACGTATTGAGATATGGCTGTTAGATTCTTCTTCTCGTCCAAACCTATGGTTCCTAGCCTTGTCATCGTCGAGACGAACTGATAATCGCTCACGAATATACGACTCGACGAGCTATCCTGAAAGTGAACACAAAAATTCGATTATAGATCCCGATGTTTTCTGGAAGAAAAATTGTGCAAAATTGTTACGGTAGAATGACGTTAAATTGCTCACTAGATGTGAATTGAGATCAGCCTCGATCACATTATCTCCGTAGGATCCAAAATAGAAGCTAGCGTAGGAGCTGCAATTATTCAAATTGGTCGTTTTCTGGATCACTATAGTCTCGCTGGGAACTTTGTTCAACTGTGGCAAAGACTCCAGCTCGTATCGGTTGTTCTTTATCTTGTTCATCATTCTCTTCGACGGATAATGATTGATCGCGATGGAAACGCTGCACAGTCCTATAGTTGTGTTCTCCATAATGTCGAACGTTCCGTCGGGAATCCCGTTCAGATCGGCGCCGATGTTGAATCGTTCGGTGATCAGTTTGATGTTGTTCAAATGTTCCACGGGAATATTCTCGTTCACTACGAGATAGTCGACACCGTATTCGTTGAATCTGATCTCAAACGGTTCCTCGCTGAACAGTTTATCCATTTCTTCTTCCGGTACGTCGATTTTGTTGTCGTTTGTCATGTCCATACTCTGTCCTCTCGTGTTGCCTAGATGACAGTTCAATCCGTCGGATCCTGCCGGGTTGCAGAAGAGATTCATCGCTGTGTAATTGGACCTCTGTACACCGTCGTGATTCATGGGGGACGAGGTGATGTTCATCTCCACGTCGAACGCGTACTCTGGTCCGTGTTTCCACACGTTCTCGTCGACCGCCACGCGGGCGACTGAAAGGAGAGAAATGGGTTTTGGTAGATTTTATTGCTGAAGGAATTTTACCGCGTCCTTCAACGTAGGGTAGCTTTGCATACTTTTTTAATGTCTTTATTGATATTGTAGGGATTATTTAAACCCCTTGAGGACGATAGGCTCCTCGTATAGGGGAGAGTCGTGCAGTACTGGCCAAAGCTAGATCTCGCTTATTCTGTTAGTTGACTGCACTTTTGATGAAAAAACAAATGAATACTATAGCCCTGAGCAATGTATTCCGGCGACGTTCTTTTCTCTTCGGTATTACCAGAGTTCTAAGACGTTGAACGTTTACGCTGGTGTTCCGTACGACAAAAGTTAGTTTTCATAGCTGCAACGGTTGGGCTCGCGTGGAGTGTACGGATCAAGAAAATATCGATGCCTAAATAAAAGTTCTGCCTAAATAATTTTTACTAACATTATTTATTACTTAGACCTTCAAATCTACCAACTAAGTAGCTGGCCGGTACTGTACGACAATTTCTCGTTCGCTGCAAATTACAACTTTTTTATTTCTACCAATTATTTATCTTTATGAGAAAATTTAAGGAAAACCATTTGTCCCCTTTGTACTACAAATTACTTTCTTCAAATTTCATTTTTACCAACATTAGCCCAAGTTATAGTACAAAAATTAAAGTGGCCGGTACTGCACGACTCTCCCCTATGCGTTCACGAAACACTACGAACGCAATTAATAAACTTATATATTTTTATGCAACGAAAGTAGTTGGAGTGACTCGTGCACTGCATTTGAGGAAAATGTAAGTTTGATTGAAGTAGTGGGCTAATTGTGTGTTATACGAGTAATCAGTACTTTTACTTGATGTACTTAGTCCTATGTCCGTAATGGGTTAAGGAAACTACTCTGTTAGTGGGTTAGAGCTGCAGGAGTGATTTCGATATGGATATTTATTGTAACAATTAAGTTACTCTTCCCTTACTAGCTTGTATCTTCTACAGTCTACATCTTTGCAACTTTATACTCTTATATTTTATTGTTCTTTTTCTCTTACTCATTTCAGACACTCTTAAATAGCATTTAGACATGTTCATCTGAATCCTTGGATGGCTCTGCACTCTTCTTTCACGCCGTAATTACAAGAAATCTGGCTCAAACATTCTTCTCTCGCACCTCTATCGCTCTGACTGAAACATTCTTTTTTTGCTGTGACCCAAATACTCTTCTTTCGCACCTCTATCGCTCTGATGCAGACAATATTCTTTCGCTCTGACTCAAACAGTCTTCATTCACACCTCTGTCACACTGACCCAAATACTCTTCCTTTGCACTGACCCAAATACTCTTCCTTCGCAGCTCTATTACTCTGGCCCAAATACTCTTCTTTCGCACCTCTAATATTCTGACCCAAATGCTTTTCTTTCGCACCTCTATCACTCTGACCAAAATATTCTTTTTTTCCTGCGACCCAAATACTCTTCCGTTGCACTTCTATCGTTCTGACCCGAACAATCTTCCTTTGCTCTGACCCAAATACTCTTCCTTCGCACCTCTAATATTCTGACCTAAATACTCTTCTTTCGCACTGACCCAAATACTCTTCCTTTGCACTGACCCAAATACTCTTCCTTCACAGCTCTATTGCTCTGGACCGAACACTCTTCCTTTGCACTGACCCAAATACTCTTCCTTCGCAGCTCTATTGCTCTGGCCCGAATACTCTTCTTTCACACCCTTTATCGCTCTGACCTAAATACTCCCCTTCGCACCTTTGTTTCTTTGATTCAAACACTCTTCTTTCGTACCTCTATCGCTCTAACCCAAAGACTCTTCCTTCATCCTGACCCAAACACTATCCTTTCGCATTTGTAACACTCTGACTCAAACACTCTTCTTTCACACCATCTATCGCTCAGACCCAAATACTCTTGTTTCATACTCTCCATCACTCTGACCTAAATACTCTTCTTTCTCTCCTCTGTTTCTCTGATCCAAACACTCTTCCTTCACATCTCTGTCGCTCTAATCCAAACATACTCTGACTCGTTCTAAACACTCACACGAAACTTCCATTCCCGCGATATCTCTGTTCACTACACTCTGGGAAGCTTCCCTCGCTCGATCACCAACCCCATGGTACACCGATCATCTTGAACAACACTCACTCTTCACGACACACAAGTTTTAACTTAACTCAGAGAGAATTCTAAATTCGCGAACGTCACAGTTAAGCACACTTTGCATTCCAAGGAACTTTATCGCTTTCTACTAAAAATATGTATTATCTCAAAAATGAATTTTAATGGAACAATTTTGCGTGTGTTTTTGAAAATTCAATACAACGGTTGTTGATTATTTTATTACTACATGTGCGTTTCTAATTGATTTTTTCTTCTTTTGCTCGTTCGAACGGAAGTTAGGATATTATGATTTACAATTAGTTATGATATTATCTTTCGCATAAGCAGTTCTTGGCCCGATTCAGACAGATTGACGATAAAGACGGTTAAATGGAAAATTGGCTTACCGACCTAAGAAGAACGGAATTAATGGGGCGAGCATGTCGTAGCACTGCTCTCAACTGGTTTAACACTGTTCTTCGGCTTGAAGGTCCTTTTATATCGACGATGTACTCTGACGACCTCGTCGTTTAATTTAATTAAGCCGTCCCACCACACGCGGGATAATCATTATGCTACTTCGACTCGATTCACTCGCGATTTTCGAGAAACAGAATTCATTTTGTTCCGATCATTTTCCTGGTAAACAATTACCTCCCTTGTACGTACGTGACATAATCAAAGTACGATGATTTCGCGCTCATTTGTCTCTAATTATTAATACAATCTTTAAGTAGAATTTAATTTCTGTTTTTTAATAGCTATTGTAGAATTGTCATTAGCGTATGCTAGAAAATTTATCTGAGATTATTCATACTTATTTTTGCTCTGGTATTCGATAAGGAAACGTGCTCTGCCCTACCGATCGTTGATAATCCTTTCTTATCTAGAGTTACAGTCTCTGATAAGAGCAAGCTTATCAGTGGAAATTTTCCTGCTGGAATTTACGTTATCGACGTTGCAATTTCGAAGAGTGTATATTTGTAATCCACTAGTAAATGAGTGACGATACTTTCAGATATGTGGGAATGGAAGTTTCGTGTGAATGTTTGTAACGAGTTAGATTATGCTAGAGCTTTCAGTGCGATCGAAGGATCTTTGGATTAGAGCGGTAGAGGCGTGGAAGAAGAGTGTATGGGTCAGAGCGATAGAGTTGTGAAAGAAGAGTGTTTGGATCAGGGTGATAGAGGTGCGAAGGAAGAGTATTTGGGTCAGTGAAAAATAATAATATTTGGATCACAGCGGTATAAGTGCAAAAGAAGAATATTTGGGTCAGTACAAGAGAATATTGTTTGGGTCAGAGTGATAGAAGTGTAAAGGAAGAGTATTTGGGTCAGTGCAAAATAAGTGTTTGTGTCAGAGTGATAGAGGTGCGAAGGAAGAGTATTTGAGCCAGAGCGATAGAAATGCAAAGGAAGAATATTTGGGTCAGTGAAAAATAATAGTACATATTTGGGTCGGAGCGATATAAGTGCAAAAGAAAAGTATTTGGGTCAGTACAAGGGAAGATTGTTTGGGTCAGAGTGATAGAAGTGTAAAGGAAGAGTATTTGGGTCAGTGCAAAATAAGTGTTCGTGTCAGAGTGATAGAGGTGCGAAGAAAGAGTATTTGAGTCAAAGCGATAAAAATGCAAAGGAAGAGTATTTGGGTCAGTGAAAAATAATAGTACATATTTGGGTCGGAGCGATATAAGTGCAAAAGGAGAGTATTTGGGTCAGTACAAGGGAAGATTGTTTGGGTCAGAGTGATAGAAGTGTAAAGGAAGAGTATTTGGGTCAGTGCAAAATAAGTGTTCGTGTCAGAGTGATAGAGGTGCAAAGGAAGAGTATTTGGGTCAGTGCAAAGTAAGTGTTTGTGTCAGAGTGATAGAGGTGCGAAGGAAGAGTATTTGGGCCAGAGCGATAGAAATGCAAAGGAAGAATATTTGGGTCAGTGAAAAATAATAGTACATATTTGGGTCGGAGCCATATAAGTGCAAAAGAAGAGTATTTGGGTCATTGCAAAATAAGTGTTTGTGTCAGAGTGATAGAGGTGCGAAGGAAGAGTATTTGGGCCAGAGCGATAGAAGTGTAAAGGAAGAGTATTTGGGTCAGTGCAAAATAAGTGTTTGTGTCAGAGTGATAGAGGTGCGAAGGAAGAGTATTTGGGTCAGAGTGATAGAAGTGTAAAGGAAGAGTATTTGGGTCAGTGCAAAAGAAGAGTGTTTGTCTCAGAACAATAAAGGTGCGAAGGTAGAGTGTTTGGGTCAGAACAAGAGAAGATTGTTTGGGTCAGAGTGATAGAAGTGTAAAGGAAGAGTATTTGGGTCAGTGCAAAATAAGTGTTTTGTGTCAGAGTGATAGAGGTGCGAAGGAAGAGTATTTGGGCCAGAGCGATAGAAGTGTAAAGGAAGAGTATTTGGGTCAGTTCAAAAGAAGAGTGTTTGGGTCAATGTAAAAGAATAGTATTTGGCTCAGAGCGATAGAAGTACCAAGGAAGAGTATTTGGGTCGGTGCATAATAACAGTGTTTGCCTCAAAACGATGTTTGGGTCAATGTAAAAGAATAGTCTTTGGGTCAGAGTGATAGAAGTACCAAGGAAGAGTATTTGGGTCGGTGCATAATAACAGTGTTTGCCTCAAAACGATAAAGGTGCGGAAAAAGAGTATTCAGGATAGAGTACTTCCGATTACAGTATAAACAAAAAATGCGTTGCTACCCAAGGGTTCAAGTGAACATGACTGAGTGCTATCTAAAAATACCCCAAAATGACTAAAAGAAACAGAAGAGAGAAATAGAAACGAGTGAGAGAACAGGCTATACCGAGAGTCTAACGTGAGCGTAACCTTGCAAATACTATACAAATACAATTTACTAATTTTTATAATAAATATCAATATTAAAATCACTCCTACGTCTCTAACTCACTCACGTGTGATTTCCTTGAATAATCGCTACATATATAATCGCCAGTTTTTCTTGCATATACAACTTTATTACTATTCTTCTATTACTTCTACTATCTCGTTCAGAGTAATTTCATCGTTCTACGGTTATATCGGTCTTTACATATTCTCCTCGTATCCTATTCGAAATAAAGGGTTGCGACATGGTCGAAATCCGCCTGTGGCATCGGCTCCGTTGCACGTTCAATATCCACCAGTTCCACATAGGAAATATCCCGAATCGAGATCAATTCCTTCGTCTTCATCTCCATGTGCATCCTCGTTTGGCTGTTAAACGTCGTGTCGCCGATCTGCATTCTACTAACGTACGTTTTCTGAAAATCAATAGAACAATGTATCAAACTTAAAAAGATTCGAGACAACTTCGTATTACTTTTAGTCATCATGGTTGAAGCTTCCAGGTGTGAACCGCGTTCTTACAAAAAGAAAAGTATTTCGACGATTCGCGAGCATTGCAGGCTCGCTGCTTTTGTATCCCAGGTCACTGTTTACCAATCAGAGAGGTCTTGAATTCATCATTTATGTTGAATTAAAATTAAATTGAAAAAAACAATGAAACTGAAAGGAAAGAGCTTCAAATTTAGTTCGGCTGGTTCCTGAATTTCTATTGATAAGCAGTGAACCGGAATATAAAAGCAACGAACCAAAACACGAGTAGTTAAATAAATAATATACCATCTTCCTAATAACTATCACCGATGAAATGACCTGCGATGCTTGCAAAATGTCGAAATACTTTTTCCACAAGGGCACCGTTTACATCTGAAAATCTCAGGCGCTAATAACTCCAGATTTCTCCAATTCATTTCACCCCTTCGTTCCCTCTCCCTTACAATTTTATAATTCATCTTCTGCATGCTGTAACTTGGATTCCCCGGTTTAGCGCATTTCTTGTGCTCGGTGATCTTCTCGATCACGACGACCGAATCAGGCCGTCTTCCCGGCAACGGCAATATCTGCAAATCGTAGTTTCGCGTCTGGTTGGAAACTTGGTCGTGGTTGAGAACGGTGAACAGCGTGGCACATCCCGCGATCACATAATTCTGCTTGGCGATGAACACCGGCAATGAATCCGCGTTCTCCCTTAAATCTGCACCGATGCTCAGATCTTTCACGATGTTTCGAAGGAAGAACAGATTTTTGTCGTCGATCTCCTCCGGCAGTCGAAGTTTCTCGATTCCACGCGGGCTGAATTCGATTTTGAAAGGATAGTCGATCACTATGTCTGTGGGTTGTTGGTCGACGAACGCGAGCATTCTGACGTGATCGAAGCGGCAGAGCAAAGTGTTGACGTCCTCTGGACGACACCTCATCGTTGTGGTCAGGTTCATCCAGTATAGTGGCTTTACCATCGTGTTCGTGAATACCGATTCTGTCAAGCTCGTGTTGAAGACGAACTCCGGACCGTAGACCCATTGGTCCGGTTGGTCCACGAGGATGTTTGTCGCTGAATGGGAAGAAAAATTGCTCGGTCAGATCGAATGGAAGATGAGAACATGTACGATGGGAATGGTTTTTGGGGACTGAGTGATTTTGGGAACGAGATTTGTGGTTGAAAGGTAATTCAGAAGGAAGGGTGAGTGGAATTTTGGAATGATTGGAACATTTTCACTGTGGAATATACGAAATTTGAGGATGAGAAAAATTGTTTTTATAAAATTTTTCGTTAAAAATTACAGTAACTGATGTTATAATAAATATAATGAGATTTGTGGCTGAATGGTAATTTAGAAAGGAGGATAATAATTATTTCATAGAATTTTTTATTATAGAATATATGAGATTTGAGGATGAGAAAAATTGTTTTTATAAAATTTTTCGTTAAAAATTACAGTAACTGATGTTATAATAAATATAACGAGAGTTGTGACTGAATGGTAATTTAGAAAGGAGGATAATAATTATTTCATAGAATTTTTTATTATAGAATATATGAGATTTGAGGATGAGAAAAATTGTTTTTATAAAATTTTTCGTTAAAAATTACAGTAACTGATGTTATAATAAATATAATAACGAGAGTTGTGACTAAATGGTGATTTAGAAGTGAGGATGAGGAGTAGCGATGATTAGAATTGTTTTGTGGAATTTTGTACTATAGAGTATAAGAAATTTGAGAATAGAAAATACAATTTTTATAAAATTCTTCTGAAAAGACGATAGCAAATGATATTATAACAAATATAACCATATTTGCGACTGAATAAATACTTCTAAATCTTACAATTATTTCATACAATTTTTTACTACAGAATATATGAAATTCGAGAATAGGAAAACATAATTTTTACAAAATTCCCCTCGGAAGAACGATAACAAATGATAACAAATAAACTACAAATATTTATGCAATTCTACCATACAAAAATATGCAAAACACATGAAAATAACTTTACTTGCGTTACTAACTTACTATCACACATTTATCTCTAAATTACCATTTTTATTTACCTATCTCAAGAGATTCCAACGTTTCATCTATTTTCGCACACTTTCACACATCATAATTGCACAAAAAGTTACCGTAAATTCTACAAAAATTTTTCACGATATCTTCACGATACAAAAAAAAAAAACATTCTTCTACGTATCGATATCACACTTGACGAAAAAGACGTTTACCTACAACGGCACATTGAACGCGGCAAGAACGGTATCGAATGGACGGTACTCTTTAATGCTTATTAAGATTAATTGGCTTACCGACCTACAAAGAATGGGATTAATGTGAAGTTCATGTTGTTGCAGCGTGTTTAACTACCCGAATTACCCTCCTTGCAGTTGAAAGCTCCTTTATAGCAGCAGCCACGGTTGGAAAGATTACCAGGCACGTTCTGACAAGGCAGCTTCGCCTCTTCGACCGCGCTTGCCATCGTTAATTCGATGTAATCCTTGTCTACGACGTAGTTGAAAGTATCTATATACACAAAGGCACGTGTAAGTGCGTGTGGATCGCATGTAACTTTTGTACTTCGATGATTAGGCCGAGCTGGGTGCTCGCGTTGTCTCGTGAAATCGACGCTTCCTCTTCTCGCAACGCGGTCCAGATCGTGTAACGTTCGAGCGATTTCTTTCAAATTTCTTTGTTAACGTCCGTATTAACGATATTTGTAAAATTACGGTTGCAGAAGAGGAAGGATAGATGGTACATTGTTTGTTTGTTTTTGGAAATTTGGGAATTGCGCGATTTGTTCGATTACGATCGGAAGTGTGGAATGATTCGATTAACAATGTGAGCCAGTGCGAACCAGTAGAATTAGCTTCCACTTTGACATTTCAACGACCGTAATCTGTACTATGAGTGGCTCATGTTGCCCAAGTGTTATTCTATTAAACTCGTTACGTAGCTAATGCAAGAGGTCACTCTTGTCTCGTTTGGATTGTTATTTTCCGAGAAGTTATAGGAATAGATTGTCGAGAAATCGGAATTTTCACGGGTGGAATTGTGGTATAGTCGGTGGAAGCGATGCAGTGAGGTTGTAGAATCAGTCAGGCATCGAAGTACATGTAAACCGTGCGATAAAACAGCAATTCGAAGGAGATAACGTAGTCAAGTCTTGTTTAGGGCTATTGATATCAACTTGGAATTGGTTCTTCCATTGCGGTATATTTAAAAAAATTGTCTGTGTTTCAATCATTCACAGCTACAGGTTAATTTTGACTAATAAGGGAATTACTATATTCAGGAGACTCGATGTTGTGTCTCGGTAACTTTCAGCTGGCCTTCTGGCGGGCAAAGGCGCCCGCGGATGCCCGCGGGCAGAGCTGAGGGCAAGTGATGTACCATGCACTAAAAAGTTTGCTTGTGTTTCAATCATTCACAGCTACAGGTTAATTTTGACTAATAAGGGAATTACTATATTCAGGAGACTCGATGTTGTGCCTCGGTAACTTTCAGCTGGCCTTTTGGCGGGCAAGGGCGCCCGCGGATGCCCGCGGGCAGAGCTGAGGGCTAGTGATGTACCATGCATTAAAAAATTTGTCTGTGTTTCAATCATTCACAGCTACAGGTTAATTTTGACTAATAAGGGAATTAATATGGAGCAGGAGATTCGATATTGTATGTTGGTATCGTTCAGCTGGCCTTCTGGCGGGCAAGGGCGCCCGCGGATGCCCGCGGGCAGAGCTGAGGGCAAAGTCGCGGGCTAGGAATGTCACCTACATTAAGCGGTGTGGAGGAAAGACATTTGCGTTACATATCTTCGAAATGTAATTCTCCTTCTTAAGACAACCGATGGTTACTACATACATACACTATCGTGTATACGTATTTGGACACTCGTTGCGATCTAATTAAAAAGTTCATAGGTCTTTATTATATTGCAATATTTCTACCTATAATCGGCAACAATGTATGTCGTTGAGGTGTAGAAGATCTAGAATGTAGTATATGGTAATAAATTTACCAACAAATTAATGAAAATTATGAAATATTGCGTTCGTTTATGTGTCCACATGAAATATTTAAATATTCTTTTATTTTTATTATTAGTCCACTTTATTTGCACCAAAACATTACATTACCACCTCCATGTTTCACCGTTGGCACAACATATTGAGGTAATAATTTTTCATGAAATTTTCGACAAACACTTGAAGTCGATGAACTCATGTGTTTTCGCAACATCAACTTTCCACCGATTTCAGTTATTGCTTTTTCATTTATACTAATTCATGTCAAATATTATTTTCATTGGTATTTATAAACGTTATGTGGGTTGCCTGGGATAAGGTCGCAACCCTAAAACTATATTATAGAGTTTTATTTCAAGTATATTTCCTGTATAGTGTCCAAATACTTATGCACGGCAGTGTACATACTGTGCGTTGCTGAGAAGATGACGAGTGGAAGGAGAATGCAGGTGTGATTGGTTGCAGCGGACATACTCGTAAAGTCGAATCACACGCATTTTTATTATTGTCCGAAACGGTCGCATTTACTGATCCATCGCGTGACGGTGAACTCACGCAGTGACTCTTGCACCTGTGCCATTCCGCTCCTCGTCTTCTCAGTACATATCGCACAGTAGAGCTGAGAATTTAACGTTTATAACGCCGTGTGACTTAGAAGTGACTATTTTATGTCAAATGACCGTAGTAAATTTACTATAGTTATTCTAACTTCAAATGCAAGAGAATGCAGTTTTGTTTATCGGGGGAGAAATGGGGAGTGGGTAGGGTGACCCTTCGGTAGCTTTCTAAGTCAAGCTGCATTCCTCGCGACTGATGTTAAGGATGGGTGACCGCCAACGTTGGAAAAAAGAATTTTATATATATAATTTATATGGATAGGATGAGGTTGGGGGGAAGTCTAATATATAGTATATAAATAATAATATATATAGTTATATATAAGTAATAATAAATATTATAATAATAACATAATATATTACTGTACTATAACGTAACTCCTCAAACTTTGATTTTTCATAGAAATCGATCAATTCACGTGATAATTAAACAAGTTAAAAACGAATCTATTCGATCAGAATCGAATTATAAATTGAATTTCTAGGAAATGTTGTAAAACGTTTCCATTAACCCTCGACTGATAATTAATCGTTCTTCGAACGTAGAATCCTCAGCGTAAACGCTGTTCCCCTATCGATGACGGATTTCACCCTCGTTCGATATTACGAAGTGGCTCCCTTGTAGCGTACACAAGTTATAGGGCTACTTCAAAGTGCAAGTGCATATGCATTTGGCAGTCGAACGCAATGGATCTCAAGGCGCGCACCAAGCCACGTTTAATGTGTGACGTTGTCGCGCCTTTGTCAACCTGTTGACGCTGACATTCGTTCGATTGGCTAGTGTGGCGACTCGCTTTCACTGTCTTGGATTTCAACGAGAAGAACAGTCGATTGTACTCGTTAACACCTTTAATCTGGGACAAAGCACTGTGTTACGCAAACACAAAATCGATTTCTACTTGAGGGTGAATTTGTAAATTTGATCGATTTGTGATTTTTTAGTAAACGTATATGTCCCACTTGACTATGTATTAGGTCATTCCACGAGTTACTGTCGAATTTTATAATTTAGATCAATAGTTTCAAGGATCCTTTAAATTTAATAAAAAATAAAAAAAAAGGAAGCGTCTTCTCTCATTTCACAAATTTTTCTATTATTTTTTGAGAGGGAATGCCATTACGGAGACGCTATAGAATTTCCTTCGATTTTACTTGAGCAAAAATTGACGTCAATTTAGCGTCCATAATAAACACGACGATATCGGTAACCAAAGAAAAATTTCAAAAAAATATAATTTGGTCACGAAAGGGTTGCTAAACGAGAAGTGTTTCAGTTCCTTTCCATTTAAATATGGCAAACGAAGAAGTACCGGAACTCAACAAATATAATTACCATTTATAACTTAGACACTGGACGTACCTAAAAGATCAATAATTTCTAAACCAAGTAAATCTCTACGAGGTCTCAGAAAATTATTAATTCCTGGACAGATTTCACATTAAACTTCTACAACGTGGCACAAAATTATCAATTCAAAATTTAATTAAGCAGCCACGGCTGTGCAAGACAATCTCGATGAAATTTCGTAGTTCTTATCTCTGGAGCATGTTTTAATTCGAGAAGTATGATGGCCACGATAGATTATCACACTTGCTGCCTGCTCATTTTCCATTTACCGTCCCACATAGATGATATTCAAAATACGCGTGCACGTGTTCGAACTTCGATGATCATTTACTAACGAGGCTACGGAACAGTAGAAATATTCCTGACTTTTTTCGCTCTTTCGAGGTAAGCAGGTTTGGTAATGAATAAAAAATAAAAATAAGAGCAGGTAAAGATTGCAGATAAACGTGATAGAAACTCAGACTGAAATTTTCTTGCACTGATCACATTTATTAAATACAATTTCGATTATTATAATACATTTACACATTCATTGTAACATTTACGACAATCGTTGATTAATACACTCGTTTTTACGTGTAGCACGGTTCGATATTAATTTACGAACATTTAACAACGGGATAATTTTCACAGAAATTTCTACAACAATCTTAATGCAATACAAGCGATCGTATACTCTTTTATTTCGTAATTCTAACATCTCGATAATAATATATTTGAAAAATACTTCTCAGATATCATCTCGCAATTTAATCTACATTTCTTTTTCGTTTTTTTATCACACACTCTCCCTCTCTCTCTCTCCGAGTGCTTTGTTCTCTCTTCTATTTTCGTAGTTGTCTTTCGCGAATAGAGGCTAGCAGGTTGTTCGGTATCAGAAAAATATAGTTTCTCTTTTGAGGTATACACGATACGAAGCGTCATAGAATCCTATCTTAAATTGGCACACTCGATTCCATCACAGAGAAAATTCACTTTTCTTCGAAAAGACAGGAGCTTTTTTGTCAGGGTACTTTCGTAAAGATATGTACGGCACAGTTATACATAGACCACGTTGTACTTAGGAATAAGGTCACGTAATGTTAGTGTAATAATTATTATGTGTATACTATAGTTCGCATGTGTTAGGAGACTTGCTGAATGTGAAGTTGAATGAAATCTGCTGGAATCTATCAGCATCTATCAAAATCTACCGAAACCCATTGAAATCTAGCAAATTCTGCTGAAATCTACCAAAATCTACCGAACTCTGTTGAAATTTTCCAAAATTTACAAAAATTTACTGAACTCTAGTGAAATCTGCTGAATTCAACAGACGTCTACTGAAATCTACTAAAATTGAAAAAGCAAGCCTCGTTGTTGTTGAAAATTTAAAACCAATTCGACACGCAAAAGTGATTAGAAAATTATCAAGATCCCAAGAAAGAATTTTAGAATCTCGAAGTATAATTTAAATCATGTAATACCCTCTCCACAAATATAACGGGTGTCCTAATACTCACGAACGACAGCGCAAAAATGTCTCCGTACACTTGATTAAAATTTACTTTCCGTTGCATAATTTCAACAGAGTAAATAAACAACATTTGCGCTATCTCATTTAAAAAACATAAAATTCACTATCTACCATTTAAGTATCATTCATTTACTACCTTTCACGTTGCAATCCTATACAACGCTAAATAAATTCCAATCAAGCGTGCAGACACATTTCAAGTTCCAAGTGTATCTTACTTTACCACATCACATTTATAGTATTTCTTTTAAGACAACAATTTAACGAATTAAATTCCTATATAGTATCCTAAACGACATTTAGAGCAGGCACAATTTTTAGGTACACGTATTTGTGAGAAAACCCGTCTCGAAGACAGTGAAGCCAGGCCCAGCGCGGTTTTTCCCTGGGCCTGTTCGCGTAGGGGTGGACAAGGACACTCTTCCCGAGGCCGTTGAACGCGCACTGTTTGCGAAGGACGTTCAAACAATGCGGGACACTCTATTCCAAGTTAGAGTACTTTCTGACATATTATTCTCGGAAAGAGGAAATAAAACAATTCCTTCTGTCGTCCTTGAGAAAATCGAAGAAAAAAGAAAAGCAAAAGCACAGAACCGCGGAAATGTAAGGGAATTCACGCGTCGTCGAGACGGGTATTCGGGCGGCCGGCTCGGATGTTTGTAGTAATAGGAACAGGCGACATCGGGCCCGAGGACTACGACGTCACGAGCATCGTCAACCAACCCTCGGGGCCCTTGGCAAAGGCGGGAAAAAGGGACTTCCCCAGTAGGAAAGCCAGTTTTGGTTAGAAAGTCGAGACGGTGACAACCTGAGCAAGTTAACCCACACCGTAGCCAATAAATCCATTTCTATCGAATACGCGTCAGTTTATCGATTCTCTTTGCAAAAAATAGGAAGTATCTAAATAAAGTAACAAAAGAAGTAAAAAGCAGCATAAGAAACCATAACAAGGAATTCGCAAAATTTTTGGAAACACTCTCTGCACACGATAGCACTAACTATTCTCTTTGGAAGGCCAGAAGTAATGCTAGCACAATTTAAATAAACGCAACACACGATAGGCTATTAACCGAAATGTATTATTTTATAAATGTAAGCGGCTGCCGAGGTACTCGGGTGTCCGTCTCGCTCGACGGCTATACTCCTCTCCGCGTCCTATCCTGCGTTGCTCCGAAGAACCGAAAAGGGCTTAGTTCATGGTACCCTCAGGTACGCGCGCTTTCTCTTCCTGGGTGACAAAGTCCAGGCCACCACTTCGCCGCCGAAATCTCGCATTTCTTACAGTAAAATAAAGAAAACGGTAAAAATATGCAAGGGTTGGAGATTTAGGCGGCGAAGTGGTGTCCTGGACTTCGTCACCCAGGGTCACCGGAAGAAAAAGCGCGCGGAAGCTTGAGGGTGCCGTAAATTAAGCCCTTTAACGCAGGATAGGACGCGGAGAGGGCACTTTGGTTATAGCCGTCGAGCGAGACGGACACCCGAGCCATCTTAGCAACCGCGGATATTGCAAAATATAATACATTTGGTTAACACGTTAAGCGCCGCGTCAGTCCGTGGTGACTGACAGTGAACTTTCCGTTTAGGCGGAGTCGGTCCGTGGGACCGGCGGTGTCATGTTTAAAAAATAAATGTTATGCACTTCTCCTTCTTTTTTTTTGCAATTTATGAACACTTCTTCTATCAACTCGGATTGGTATTTCTTCGTCTGAATGCCGTGTGAGCGCGTTTGTTATCTTCTGTTTATACTCTATAACCGAACAGCTCGCGAAGCGATCGCCGCTGTGTGCCGCCTGGACGGAAAGCAGAGCGAAATCGGCTCCGCGCTCAACGTGTTAACAGCCTACACTGTGTCTTGTTTTTTTAAAAAGTATACCGACGCTATTCTCTTTGGAAGGCCACAAGTAAAATAAAAGAAACAGTAAAAGTAGCTCTAGCAATTAGGAAAATTGACGGAACATGGGCAAGAAGCGAACAGGCTGAGGAATTTGCCAGCTACCTCCACAATACATTCGCACCACATAACGCTAACAATAGTAACTCAGATAACCACGTAGATACAACCACAAGAAACTCAGACAGCAACAGCAACCCACTGAACGAACACCACTCTGTACCCACCGTAACCGCCAGGGAGGACCATGACAAGGTAAAAAATATGAAAAGTAGCAAGTCACCAGGTATCGACCTTATCAATTGTAAAACAGGAGTTACAGGGCTTAAAATAACCGATGTTAGAATAACGTCGTAAGGACATAAAAATCCCAACGGTTATGGAAGAAACAATCAGATACGCAAAAGAACATAAAGAGAAAATGGACCAACTGGCTGTGGAGGTACGTACAACATGTATTGGAAGAAGATTAAAAAGGAGACATCCTGCCGACCTATGCATATAAAACCACAAAAGTTAAACAATCACCCTGAGGTGGCTTTTCATTGGAAACTGTCGCCCACGTGCTACGTAATCCATAACACATACAAGAATTGACCTAATGTCAAATGGACAAATTGTAAAGCAACTATATAAAGAAAAACGTATTATTCTTAAATCATGGACGTATGGATCGTTGATTTCTAACACCGTCGACAAACAAGTTTCACCCGAAAATCCTCCTTCATCCATCATTTTTCCCAGAACAAGATATAATAAAATACCAGACTTTCCCCTCAAATTTCCCTCGTTACTCCTACAATATCCACCTCCCCTTTAAAATACACTATTCTTCAAAATAAACAATCGATTCAAGACTTCTAAAAGTTGCTTCGCAACGATCACTCTGATATTATCATCCTTAAACACGTACTTAACCATCTCCACAATCTTCCACAAATTCAACGAAACGCAACACTGTACGGTCACGCAGTCGATCTGCATGTCAATCAGAATATCCCTCAACAACGTCAACAATCTGTAAAAATTCTCGTGCGTAGGCTTCACGTTATCCTTATACACCATGTGAAACACGTATCTCGAGGTTTCGAAATCGTAACATTGCATTATAAACGGCAGCTGTCCTTCGATCTGCATGAAAGGATTCTTCAAGAAATCGACGACATACTCACCCTCGAACGGGCATTTCTCGTTCAACTTCCAATTTTTCCTGGAGCAATAGCGGAACACGTGAACAGAGTGATTCTTCAACATCCAATCCTGCTTCTCCTTGGACACGACTATAATCGAAGATACATCTTTCTCCTGCCATTTTCGCTCCTTCTTACCCTTCTTTCGCATCTCCAAGAACATCGAGTACGAGGAATATTCACTCGGGTCCAAGAAGTACCATCTCACAGCTTTTCTAACAGATTGCTCGATTATGTGCACGCAATTCATGTGATCCTCGGTCAACTGATCGATGGCCATTTGTGGCAAGTATTGAGGTATCACGTTCAATCGATCCACCACATCGAACCAAGTTTCGTTCTCCCGTCTACACCTGCGCAAGCCTTTTGGGTACCAGAACGTGTAGAATACGAGATCCACGATCGTGTCGTCGCGTTTCCGCGTCAGCATCATCAATTTCCGCATATCGAAGTCGAGGAAAGCTTTATAAGGCAACGTCAACACGTTCTCTATGCTCTGATTGACGAAGCAAATGTCGGAATCGAGATTTTCCGCGAAACGTTTCAAGAACAGGGTCAAATCGATGGCTGGTCACGTGTTTTGATCGTTGGATTGATCGTAGAACTGATAAAATTCGGGTTCGTCGAGGGAAATTTTTTTGAAATTCACGATTCCTGCCGATTTGATCGTTACTTTGCCGTCTCTGATATACATACGAATTAGTAGTATGCATGATTGTCCCATGAATACCAGACGTAGGATATCTTTATTGCAGTGTGTCTCTTTGCAAATCGAGCAGAGAGGACTTTTGACTTCTTCGTTGACGACGTGGCTTGTTGAAGGATTCTGCGTTGAAGGACCTGGTAGGGACTCCATTTCTCTAATTTTTGGGGAGAACAGGGTTGAGTAATTGATGTGTGCTGAATAACTAGGCTCGTTGTTTTTCAACGTCTTTTAATATTCGATATTAACGTAGGGTAGTACTTACCGTAGAAGTAGTTTTATCGTTGTAACCAATAGCTGGATAGGAAATTGAACCTTCTCGAGGATCGAAGTATCTGTAAAAATTGGAACGTGGAGAGTGGAGAATTTGAAATAAATTTGACGACTTTTAATCGAACCATGGAAAAAAATGTATTGCAGAAAACAGAATTTAAATTAAAGTATATAACTAAACGAAGGTAGACAGAGGTGAAGGAAATCTGAATTTATTATTCAACTGTCACATTTTTTAATCAAGCCGAAGAAAAAAAAATTCATTGTGAAAAGCGTAAGCTGATAGGTAATTAACACGTTCGTTAACAAATGTCATATGTGTGTGACGCTTCAATTCTCTGCATTTACGGTATTATCTACATGTGAGGGGGTTAAAAAAAAAAATATGTCATATTGGTGTAAGTGACATTTCCGAAATTTTGGAGCTGAGTGCTGAAATGCAAGTTACACACGCGAAACTGTTAAAAAGGCAAGCGAAGTAAGCTATAATTGGGACAGGCGATACAGTACCAAATTTGATGCTGTGGAATTTATTTGATCATCTCTTATAACATTTTGACATACACCACTATCACTTCAACCCCTTCGTGTAATAACTTTTCGTCGTAGAAAATGCACAGTTTGAGTATTTAATGAATATTAGTGTATTTTGTAAAGCTGATAAAAATCTAAATATCAAGAATGTAAATGAAAAAAAAATTGGAAAAATAAGAGTCGATACTTGAACAGAGAACCGTGGTAACAACCATGTTAACACTTTCGTAGCAATTTTCGCCAATAGGCGTTTCGAACATATATTCACGCTACATGTTGCAGCCGCGTGGTACACTTCCATCTTAATTCAATATTTAATTCGATCCTTTACACACATCTGTCTTAATTTAGTAAACCGAAAACAGCAAATTTTATACCTGTGATTAAAAATTTACAGCCTGCCACGCACGTTACGTATTAAAATTCGTCGCAACGAAAGGGTTGAACGAAACCAACCAAACTTAAACACAACACCCACCTGTTGATGTAAACAGAAATGAACGATCAGCTGTTTACACGTCAAAATCTTCTTAGTATTCTCTTCTAATCTTCGACAATCTCTCGAATTTATCAACGAGACGGTAAGCCTTGTTTCGCAACAAGGTGTGTCGAGATAAAAACGAAACCAATGGAAAGAAGTTCGCGAAGCGGAATACGTTACGGTATACGCGGCTGTGATATATAAACGGTTTGCTGGATCAGGCGCAGAGCCGCCGTTTCCCAAGCTCACCCCTCTTTCGTCAGGTGGGGGGCTGCTACCTATGGTGTTCGAGCTGCTACTTCATGCCACATCCCCGCGGTGCATTTGTGTTCGAGAGCAACCGGTGGTAGGGGCACCAGCACCTGTCGTAAGGCGGAAGATGCGCGCGGCCGGAAGCGGCTAGGCTTGCACCCGGCTGAAGCAACAGCTAGCTATGGGAGTGGGGCGAATGTTGCGGCCTCTTCAAGGTCGACCTTGCTTCTAGAGCTTTCACAGATTATTTGTGCCACTGTTATCCTAGATTTTCGTGGTTCTTTGCTTTTTATTATTTTCATTTTTTGGTCGCTTTTTGTAATAGTGTTTGTGTTTTAGAGTGGATTTTTGTGGGTTGTTGGTACCTTTTTGCATTCTTTATGTGTGATTTCGACGAGTTACTCTTGTTTCCTTGGAAATTTTTGAGATTCTTTTCACATTCGCTTTCTTTGTTTTTTTTTTTTATACCCTGTATGTGAGTTTTTGGAAAATTAGTATGGGTCCTTGGAAATTTTTGAGATTCTTTTCATCTTGGAAATTATTTGAAATTCGTTTCACATCCGCTTTCTTTGTTTTTTTCTTTTTTGCTACCCTGTATATGAGTTTTTGGAAAATTAATATTGGTTCTTAGTAATTATTTGAGATTCTTTTCATATTCGCTTTCTTTGTTTTTTTTTTTCTACCCTGTATGTGAGTTTTTGGAAAATTAGTATGGGTCCTTGGAAATTTTTGAGATTCTTTTCACATTCGCTTTCTTTGTTTTTCTTTTGCTACCCTGTATGTGAGTTTTTGGAAAATTAGTATGGGTCCTTGGAAATTTTTGAGATTCTTTTCACATTCGCTTTCTTTGTTCTTTTTTTTTATACCCTGTATGTGAGTTTTTGGAAAATTAATATGGGTCCTTGGAAATTTTTGAGATTCGTTTCTCATTTGCTTTCTTTGTTTCTTTTTTGCTGCCCTGTATGTGAGTTCTTGGAAACTTAGTATTGGTTTTTAGAAATTGTCGAGATTCGTTTCACATCCACTTGTCTCTGCTCCCTATACATGTATGGAAGCATAGATTACCCTATTCTTTTATGAGTATTTTATTGAGACTGTTTAGATTTAGTATCAGATTCTAGATTTAGAGCCGTTACGCACTGTCGGCCAGTCGCCGGCAATCACTGCGTTCAAGAGAATATATGAGTTCATACGGACTTGATCGCGGTGACACATCAAAGTGCATCGAATCAAATGCACACGTTCACACGACGGGCATCTTTCTTCCAGACCAGACGTAACGACGATCTCCAATAAAGAAAAATTTATACAACGACACCGACAACTTTCTAGTTGCTGTGTTTGGTCGTCGAGTTTAGTTGCCTAGATTTTAGTCTCCAGTGGTTTTAGTAGACAGTGCGTAAATTCTTTTATTGAGATCCGATTCACATCCGCTTTTCTTATCTTTGTTACCCTATACAGGTATGTCTTTTTCAAAATTTTTGATATTCGTTTCACATCCACCTTTCTTGTCTTTGCCACGCTATATGTGGGTTTTTCAAAATTCTTGAGATCCGATTCACATCCGCTTTTCTTCTCTCTGCCACCCTGTATATGGATTTTTGGAAATTCTTGACATTCGTTTCACATCCGCTTTTCTTCTCTCTGCTCCCTATTATTTCCATCGTTTTACACTTTTTACGAGTATTTTATCGAAAATCTTCAGATTTAGTATTAGAGAAATACCGTGTTTCCGTTCTCCAGGAACGTTCTATCATTATTCAGCGAACTATCCCAAGTGACCTTGACCGTCGAGTACTATCAACGAAGCCAGCAGGAGTGGCAACTGCGTTTCACATAGCTGGTTAGCTCGTTTAACCTGGATAACCTTGGAAAGTCCCAGGACATGACGTGCATCGATCGAGCGGAAACTACACGTGGAGAGGAAACAGCCGGGGAAGGGGTTGAGAGGACGCGTATGTAGAAACAAATACTACGCGTTTATTATATCGCGAAATAAACAGAGGTCACGATCTAAAATGAAGCTAAAATTGAACGATAAATGTTAAAAAAATTAACCTTTACAATTGCGCAGAATATTTGATCGGTTTATTGCATTGTAACGTAATTTTTTTTTTCAAGTACCTACTAGAATTATTGAAAAATGGTGAAACTGCCGTTTCGATTAATAAAGTGGAATGCAGAATTTCAAAATTAACAAGTAACGACGCAGTTTCGAATATACGAGCGATGATACGCAGCATATTTCGTATTTTAATTTTACTTTATTTCTCTCTTGTACATATCGCAAATTTACCGAAACGCGATTTGAAATGAAGCTTTAAAAATTGAAGGAAGCAAAGTCTAATGCGTTTTTTTCGTCAGCTCGTTCCGTTAAATCGCAGCCAGGACTCGAAACGTGTTCCTAACTGGAAGCTTGTTACAAGGGATACCGCGAGAGCTCATTAGAAGCTGGTATCACCTCGTGTGCTACACCGTCGTGAGTGGAAAAGTTTGGTTCGGTAAGCTCACGTATGTGGGACCAGCCAATTGAAGTCAAAACATTGACAAGTTAACCCTTTGGGAGTCTGATAAAATTATAAATTACCTTTGAAAAAGTGTACATTTCACGCGTATCTTTCCAATAGCCGAAACATTGACAAGTCAACCCTTTGGGAGTCGGATAAAATTATGAGTTACCTTAGAAAAAGTGTATATTTCACAGGTATTTTTTTAATAGCCAAAACACTGATAAGTTAATCCTTTGACGGTTTAATAAAATTATGAATTACCTTAGAAAAAGTTTACATTTCACACGTATCTTTTTAATAGCCGAAACATTGATATGTCAACCCTTTGGGAGTCTGATAAAATTATGAGTTACCTTTGAAAAAGTGTACATTTCACGCGTATCTTTCCAATAACCGAAACATTGACAAGTCAACCCTTTGGGAGTCTGATAAAATTATGAGTTACCTTTGAAAAAGTGTACATTTCACGCGTATCTTTTTAATAGCCAAAACACTGATAAGTTAATCCTTTGACGGTTTAATAAAATTATGAGTTACCTTAGAAAAAGTTTACATTTAACGCGTATCTTTCCAATAGCCGAAACATTGACAAGTCAACCCTTTGGGAGTCTGATAAAATTATGAGTTACCTTTGAAAAAGTTTACATTTAACGCGTATCTTTCCAATAGCCGAAACATTGCGGAGTTAACTCGTCGAGAGTCTAATAAAATTACGAATTACCTTAGAAAACGTTTATATTTTACATTATTTTTTTTGAACAAGTACGTTGCGTGTGATAATTTTTAAAACATGGGAGACATAACTCTGCGTCATAGTTATGACAATAATGTCTCCACCCTTTCTAACTTTCTTCCCGAGAGTCTCTTTTGAACTAAACACTTCGGTGCTTAACGCTTAAACTGTCGAAGGGTTAATCGAATTGATCGCTAGAATCGAGATCGACAGAATTCGAAATTTTACTACTAAAAATGTAAAAAAATCGAGAATTATCGTTAGAAAGATAGTGTCGAGTTAACAAAGTCAAATTCGAAATTCCACTTGGATTTTCTCAACTCGACACAGTCTCTCCACTGATAGTTCTTGATTCTTTCCTATGGGAAAAAACTAACGTTTAAAAACAGAGAATGGGATTCGAAGAACGTTTGATAAACGCGTTTCGAGCAGGGAGGAAAGCGCCAGATTTATCTTTAACCTTGAACTGTTTATTCGAGAAATCGATGAGGAGAGAATCCTTTTTTTCGAGAACGCCCAGCTTTTCGCTATTTAATTCGCGAACGAGTACGCGATAATCGTTCCGAAAACGATCGACATTCGAACTGTCGCGCTAATTGGGCTTGTTCGATTTAACTGACGTTCCAACGATCGATGTTCATTGCCGAATTTCTGTACGTATTTCTACGGTAATCCTCTTTCATCGAAACGATCGCGTTTTCGTATATATCTCCGTGACAATAATATACATACCGGGTGTCCCAATTGTTTCCGATCAAACTTCGTCGGTGTGTTCTATGGGTGTAAATAAGAGAAAAATGTTATACGAACATAGGTCGTTTGAAGCTTTGTTAAAAAGTTACGACGATAATACGAAGTACGAAGGGGACAGTAACGGGTGTGCGGTTATTATGGCACAAGATAGGAATAGACAGTGATATGTATATCTCTATAGTTTGTTTACGCGATCTGTGTTTACTATCTGAGGTCGTTGAACTTTTACCAGCGCAACTGTTGTCTTGTATCGTAGCAACCGTAAGTTCGTTACCATTTCCTTCGTATTTTTGTTATAACTCTTTAACGAAGCTTCAGACGACCTACGTTTATACGACATTTTGTTCTCACTTACATCCGTAGAAGGTATTCGCGAAGTTTGATCGAAAACAAATTAGGACACCCCGTATATGAAACGCGTACGTTAATTTGCAAATCGACGAATCGAACGCGAATTGATGTTAATCTGAGATAAAATAGGACGCAGATAGGGAATATGAAATAAATAATCAGTTCTTTGGAAAATATTTTTTGTACCATTTTATCATGCACACACTTTCACATTTCTTTTAAGTCTTGACGAATAAGTTAAAATTATTGCGAATATTTGTACATTGTGGTTATTCTTCTTCTGAAATTTGTTCAAGATTAGTATACGCGTACAAACTAGTTGACGCAGGTTCCATGATTTCCGGTAGCGAATTTCGCGCAGGATCTATACTCTTCAGTGACAGACTTATTTTCTGATAAAGTCGCATCGTTCTTGGTCTGCTCAGTGTCTTCATTATGCCCGCGGATTCTGTGTACGAGTACATGTCCTTGTGTGAGACGTGCATCTGGCTGATAAGTGTGGTCTATGAAAGAAAAAATCGTCAAATTATCATCGTTATCGTTTAAATATGTCTCGGAGAAAGTTTACATTTAATTCTCATGGAAAACGACTGGAATAACTTTTCACAGATCTTTGTCTACTTTCAAAATTTCTATTTCAGCTATCTTACACAATTGTGTCTTCGTTGACAAAATATTGCAATTCAGTGTTTCTTGTTTATTTCATTCAAATTATACCGGGTGACTCTTTCAATGCCCAAAAGTAATTAACAAGAGAAGCCTAGAGAACAAGCAGGTACTCTAAGTATACAAAATATACGTCCTCTTCCTTTCTATCACGAATTAGGTGTCAAATTTTTCACATCCATAATTAAACTTACTTTCGCACAAATAAACTATCATTTTCACATAAATAAGCAGTCACTACCACGTTTAGCAGCAACAACTCACCATATCCATAAAAGTCTTCTTATTCCCAAAACTGAAGTCCTCGTGGTTCCCAAAGAAATAAATCTTCTTATTAGGACACATCTTCGTGTGCCTGATCTTCTCGATCCTAAGCGACGCCCTGCTCAAGGGCACGAGACCCGGTCGTTCAGGTTCAAAGACAATCTCCACATGTCCCTGACGCTCGACGTCGCTTCCTCTACCGTATCCCGCCCTCGACATCATCACCTCCACCTCACACAGCCCGAAGCTAGAGTTCTCCATGGTAACGAACCTGTCGCGTTCGTTGTCCACCTCGAACCCGATGTTCAACTGACCCACGATCGCTCTAATCATATCCAACCTCCACCTAGCGATGCTCCTCGAGACGACCAAATTTTCGATTCCCTTCGAATTGAACCTGATCTCGAACGGATCCTCGCTCACGAATTTCTCGCTGATAGGAACGAAATTTCTCGCGTTCGAGCATCTGGTGTCGTCGGGATCAGGTCTGACGATTTTTCCATTCGCGAAACGACAGCTGAGGCTGTCGCTGCCTTTAGGTCGGCACTTCAGCTCGGACGCGATCATCGAGCAGAAGTTGTCATTCTCGTGGACGATATTGGCCAGAGACATGTTCACCAGGACGTCGTAAGTGCATTCCGGACCGTATCGTTGCCAATCGGAATTGGTATGATACGCGTCTTCGTGGACGGCTACGTGTGCAGCTGGAACGAGAAGGAGAGACTGTTACATACCGGAATAGATCACACGTGCCGACAGATACGTAGTAGGATGCCTTTGATTCCGTCTGCCTGTGTCCCGCGTTTACGGTCATTATACCGTGGACCGAATCGATGCCCACCCTGAATGATTATTAATCACTGTGCCAATCATAGCTGCGATTGTACTGCGTTGCGGGTCGATCGAAATTGTGTAAAGCGGTTTTTTCGTGGGTAATTGACGTGGTGGGTGCGTGATTTAATTGAGAGATTTTGATAAGTGTTTTTAGCGTAGTTGTTAATTTTGCATGAAATTTGACACGAGTATGAGACATTCGAGTACGAGACACTTGGAAGATGAAATGATTAACTTCATATTTGATATTCTTGTAATTTTCACGTAAAAGCAGGTGCTTGGTGATTCATTTTTCAGGAGTAAAGTAATTTTGATAAATTTTATTTTGTGGATTGTTGCAAATTTTATGGTAAAATTTCGGATGCAGGGATTAATCGACGAGTAGAGATGTCTTGAAATTGTTGCTTTAATGCCAGTGTAGAGCTAGGCATCTTAAATCTGCAGCTTCAACAAAGAGTCAATCATAGCTGCGATTGTACTGCGTTGCGGTTCGATCGAAATTGTGTAAAGCGGTTTTTGGCTACGTGATTGTGTGGGGTAATTGACGTGGTGGGTGCGCGATTTAATAGAGAGATTTGGATAAGTGTTTTTGGCGTAGTTGTTAATCTTGCATTGAATTTGACTGTTTTAGAGTGAATTCTGAAGATATCATCATTAACTCCACTTTTTGATATTCTTATAAATTTAGTATCAAAGCATATGCTTGGCGCTAAATTTTTCAGGAGTAAAGTAATGTGGGAGGTTTTGGTATGAAAGAGTGAATGTGAGAGAGTTGATGTGAATGGCCTGGAAAGGAAGAACGAATGGAAGCCGAATGTGCGTGGCGTGTTTGTTATGTTTAGAATGTGAGTGTGTGTGAGTGTGTGTATGTGGATGCGTGCGTGGAGAAAAGGAAGAAGAGTGTGAGGTGTGTGAGTGTAAAGAAAAATCGAGAAGCATCAAGCCGGAAGAGAGCGAATCGGAGCAGCGGTGAGAAAAAGAGAAGCAGATTATAAGTGAACAGCACCGGCGTCTCGTGGGGTTACTTTTTATTATAATAAACGCAAAAGTATTTAACAAAATCCCACAGTAATTTTGATCAATTTTATTTTCTGGAGTTCACGAGTAAAGTAATTTTGATAAATTGTATTTTGTGGAGTTAGTTATTTTGGATTTTGAGAGGCTCTTACGATAGATTCTATGTTATAATTGTTGCAAATTTTATGGTAAAATTTCGGGATTAATCGACGAGTAGAGATGTCTTGAAATTGTTACTCTAATGCCAGTGTAGAGCTAGACATCTTAAATCTGCAGCTTCAACAAAGAGTCAATCATAGCTGCGATTGTACTGCGTTGCAGTTTCATTGAAATTGTATAAAGGCTTTTTTTCATTTATTACACGGAGCGTAATATTGGTTCGGGTTGGTGGAACGTTCTGCGTATGAGGGTGATACGTTGTTGACAACAAATCCGATAGGATTGGAACCTTCGACGCATGTGGTTACTACGCCGTTCTCCGAAGGGTGGAAAGGTTGGGTGTTCCACGTGTATGGTTAACACGTCGTTGACAAGGCTTGTGATGGACCGGTCAGCATATTCAACGTATCTGGTTAATACGTTGTACTCCAACAAATCCGATAGGACTGGAACCTTCGACGCATGTAGTTACTACGCCGTTCTCCCAAGGATGGAAAGGTTGGGTGTTCAACGTGTATGGTTAACACGTCGTTGACAAGGCTTGCGATGGACCGGTCAGAACATTCAACGTATGTGGTTAATACGTTGTACTCGAACAAGTCCGATAGGATTGGAACCTTCGACGCATGTGGTTATTACGCCGTTCTCCGAAGGATGGAAAGGTTTGGTGGCTGTGAGGACAGTGCGTATCGTAATGTCGGATATACCTCGAGCGGTAAAGATATGTTAGAAAAGTCCAAAAAGCGAAGGCTTGAGTGGGCCATGTGCAGTCTTCTGCTGCGTTTCCCCCTCCTAGGGATAGTTTTGCCTCAAGGCTAAGAAAGGCCATATTGTCAAGGGGGTCCTCTTGACTAGGTTTTTTCAGGAAGGACAGAATTGTATCAGCACTCGTGCAGTAGAGTTCAAAATACAAGGATTCACCCTGTTTAACCGCCCACGTTTATATTTTATTCCACCGCTCACCACCGTTATCCTGACCGTTTTTACCTTACAGATATATCCTTTGTGAGTTTAACTGGTTCGTTACTAATGTTACAAGGAGATGGTTAATTGAATATAGGCCGAAGCAATTCTATAGTAACTATATTCTAATAATAATCAAGGAGTTTACAAAAGTTTACAATGGTCTAAAGATAAATTGTAATGGTTGATTCTTGGCTGAGAAAGAATCTTCCTTCTCGACTTTACACGGCGAGCACGCGGGGACGTCGTAGACGAGTATGTCTAGTTGACACTTACGAGATAAGTATTATACTTTGTTGCTTGAAAGGGAATTCAGCCCGATCTTGCTTGTGTCAAACGGCGACTGTACGGATACTGCTCTACTTTAAAGTTCGGAGTGACTCTGCCCAGTGACTGCCCCAGAGCATCGGAAATCATGCCCTTATATACCCAAAAATCTGTATTTTTTGGGTGGTGGGGGCCCTAATTATCTCATGAGAACGAAACGCGTTCGTTTATTTTATCTCAAAGGGGGTGAGCCCTAGGCGGATGTCTCGGCTAGTCTGCGTATGTAACACTAGAATCGTTTTCACTTATAAATCTTGCAAGAAATTTGACTGTTTCAGAGTGCATGGTTCATCTTATAATTGTTAGAAATTTAACGACAGAAATTAGGATGCAGAGATTGTTCGATGAGCAGAAATGGTTTGAAATTGTCACTTTAATGCTGTTGTACAGCTAAACATCTCGAATCTGCAGCGTTGATAAAGAGATTTATGTAATTATTTTCACTCGTAAATCTTGCAAGAAATTTGACTGTTTCAGAGTGCATGATTCATCTTTTAATTGTTACAAATTTAATGACAAAATTTAGGATATGGAGATTGTCCGGTGAGTGGAATTGTCTCGAAATTGACACTTTAATGCAATTATACAGCTAGACATCTCTCTGCAGCATTAACAAGAAGGTATCATAGCAATAATACACGAATAGTAAAAAAAATGACAGATTTTCCGAGTGTCGTTTAAACCGAGAGGGAAATCACGTTCGCAGAATTCATAAAAACAGTAAAGGTGTACCTCTCGAAGCGAAAAATATATTTTCCATCTAGTTTTACGTCAAGGTTCGTAGCGCGATCGTACTCGAAACGGACAGCAGCCGATTTAATCGGAAAAATTGCAATTAAATTGAAATAAAAAAAACCTGTTCATATATTTCCTGAAATTGTTCGCAAACAACGGTTAAAATCCACCCACTTGGTACTTTAATGCAGCGATGAGCAACCTTTTTTCGCAGCGGGCCAAAAATGGAAATTCAATAATCCATACGGGTCGCTGCTGCAATCTTGAAAATTCTGATTTATTAATTTAAGATAGAATTTTTTATTTTTAAGTAACAACGAATATATTTCCGTTTTATTTTATTTTCTGAAAGTTTGCGAACGCCTACTGTTTTTACGATTTTAACCACGAACGACATCGTTACTTTGATCATATTACTTAAACTTAAGGAATTTTTCTAGAAATTATGAAAATTTGTTAAAATATTAAAAAGAAAAATTTGTTCACATTTTATAGTTAAAATGCATCAAAATTGGGCTGCAAAAATTTTAGGAAAGATTCCTTTTGAAAATTCTTTTCTGTAATTTTTTGAAAGTTTTCCTTCAGAAATCCTTTCTTGAAATTTTTCTTTCACAAATCCTTTTGGAAATTTTCAAAAATGCTTCTCTTAGAAATCGCTTTTTGTAATTTTAATCGCTTTTGCTCATCACTATTTCAACGACCACAACGAAAATAGTTCGTAGTCGAAAAAATTATTCATAATTGCACTAAATGCAAAAATTTTTCACGATATCTAATCAAAATGAATCTCATAAGTTTTTAGAGGTTGCTCGTCGCTGTTTCAACGACCACAGCAATATTACTTCACAGTCAAAAATTACTATTCGTATATCATATTAAATGCAAAAAATTTTTCATGACAGCTGATCGAATTGGGTCGAAAAAATTATTCATAATTGCACTAAATGAAAAAATTTTTCACGATATCTAATCAAAATGAATCTCATAAATCTTTAGGGCTTGCTCGTCGCTGTTTCAACGACCACAGCAATATTACTTCACAGTCAAAAATTACTATTCGTATATCATATTAAATGTAGAACTTTTCCCCATTGGTTGACCAACGTAGATTGAAAAAATTTTGAAGGGTTGCGGATCACTGCTTCAACAAACACAACGAATGTAGAGTACTATGGAAGACGCGGCAGAGAATCATACTGGCGGTAAAAAGTATCGGTAGCTTTGATGTCGCGCTCAACGTTCAAACATCCTTCCCCTAACTCGCATTTGCGGTATCGAACGCGTATCCCCTCGTGTTCACGTATGGAGATGGCTCTTGAGCGTGTACGATAATACGTGCCGTTTTCAAAGCTCTCGGTGGTTCAAGCGGTCGCTGTTTTATCCGAAAAGTATGATCAATCCTTAAAACAACGGTTGAATCCGGTGGACGAAACTTTGGCTTAAATAAATTTGCGTGAGGCAAGGTAGAGGATGGGAGACGAGTGAGAGATTAAATATGTGATAAACTAGCGATAATGTGAATGGAAGGTTTGATTGAAAAACATGTTTAAGATGTTTAAAAGTAATTTGTCAGGAGAAGACACTTACTTTTGTATTTTGGTGCAAGTGTTTGATATGTTTTTTGAGTAATGTGCGAAATGATTTCAGGTTTCCGGGTTTATGAAGCAAAATTGCGAAAAAAATATCGAAAAAGGTTTTGTAAAAGGGAAATTTCAAAAAAGGATTTCTGAAAGAAACATTTCTAAAAATTTCAAAAAAGGATTTGTGAATGAAGAATTTCAAGAAAGGATTTCTGAAGGAAAACTTTCAAAAAATTACAGAAAAGAATTTGCAAAAGGGAACTTTCAAAAAATTACAGAAAAGGATTCGTAAAAGAAA
>NW_017100842.1:508130-510727 GCF_001263275.1 Habropoda laboriosa
GTTGAACTCGTCTTAACGTACACTATCATATTATGTATAAAAAAATATAGCATTCTGTTTAAAAAAATTAAACTGACGTTGAAATCTCCCCCACTATAGCCAGTACAAAAAAAATATTTACACCACATAATTTTCCTCCTCGTACTAAACAACTTTTGTTAATACACTTTTTTCCTAACATCACTTCCTTAAAAGATATTTCGCTGTATTATAAAATATTCAAATTTACCATTTAAAGTCGTTCGAGGACCTCATATGACATATTATTTTATTTTTAATGCATAAATTGTCAGAAATAATTGTGACATCTTCCATCTTTAAATATTACGCTTTTAAGTTTCAGTCTTGCAGCTCAAAAGTCACCATTTTGAATATTTCATTTAATTCAGACGAAATGATTGCACACTTCAAAGTTGCCATTGCTTGACCGTGAATTTCTGGGGCAAGGTAGTTTCAAGGTCATAGTAACCTATGTCGTTGAACTTTCTTTTTGGCGTCGGCTGGTTCATTGCGAAGTTTAAAATACATGAAACATCGGCGACCTTTAAATGACCTTGATAGGAACATCGAGCGTTAAACAACTTTTCCCTTTGACATTTTCCCCTATCTCCAATGCTAACGAAGATATTTAGGAGTTCTGTTTTTTGTGATTCACCAGGTATAATTTAGCATATGAAATCGAAGCATTTTATTCAATTTTCTATTAAAAATGAAAACTTTACTAGAATGTGTATCAAATATAAAAATTTTAGTAAATTGTGTATTAGCAATTGAACTTTGGGGATCTGCATCAACCTCTAACATCGAAATAATTGAAAGATTCCAATCGAAGACACTGAGGAACCTAGTAAATGCACCTTGGTTTGTTCCAAATGATATCATTAGGAAAGACTTAAATATTCCCTCGGTTAAAGAAGAAATAAAAACGCACTATAGCAGATACAAGGACAGGTTAACAGAACACCCTAATCATCTGGCAGCAACTCTACTTGAAGATACTCGAACCAGTTCTCGACTTAAAAGATATAAAACTATAATTGTATAATTCATATTAAATCATATGTTCTTTAATAAGAGTTGACTTCCAGGAAAGTGTAAAAGTATTAACCAACGGGTCGAATACTTTCATGTTATTGAAAATATCTGTTATTAAACAAAAGTGAGTTATTAATAATAAATTGTGCATTAAGAATAAGAATTTTATTAAATTGTGTATTAAAAATCAAATTGATACCTAATTGGTACTCAAAGTGATATTTTTTATTAAAAAAAAGAAATGTTTTATCGACAAACAAAGTTCTCACTTCTTCGATGATTGTGTATGCTTAATAGAGTAAAAAAACCGTTGGAACCAGTTCGTTTCCACGATTTCCAACGCTTCACGTTCCCTTTCTTTCAGCCAGAATAGCGTTCCGTTGTTCCACGAGCTCTCCTGAGGTTTTCTTCATTCGAATGAACGTAGTACGGTATTGGTCCCACTCGTCAAAGCCGAAAATTGAATCGACTCACCGCCATTCAGTCGACGATACACGCTTCTTTTCTTCCTGATTGAACGCAGCCTTGAACGGTCCCTCGTGGATTCGGTAAAATCCCGGTGAAACTGACCGAATTCCTACCGGTACGTAAATTTCAATAAAACACGCCAAACTGATACGCTGATATCAGTTTCTCTACGCAGAACGAATGTAACATACGTGTCCTGGAATACGATCGACAGACATTCGCTTAATTTTTTCGTGGAAGATCTATCCAATTTTCTCGATTCGGGAAATTCCTTTGAATTGGTAATTTTGCGTACAGCGCCTGCTTGCATCTCTCGATTCCATGAAAATGAGTTCCGAATTCGGCCGAGCTAATTTTACAGATGTCGAGTGGCTCGCTTTAATTATTTTCCACCTAGAGAACGTCTTCTTGGTATCGTTCGGGTGCCGATCGAGTTAAAAGCGACTGGAAGCATCGTTGCGGTGTACATTTTCATTGCTAATGGAGCGCTGATGCGCGATACAACGAGGAAGGTCCCTGCTTCCTTCGAGCCAATCGAATTGGTTAAAGCTGTGATTAAAGTGGAACTCGCTGTCGCCACTTTTGTTTACGAATTTTCCTTGCTTCGCTGTCTATGTGTACAATTGTCGAAGATCGAGACGTTTAAATAATTATTTACTTTGATTGAAAAACGAAGGATGCAGAGATGGAAGAAATGGCAAAAAATGGAAGGTTTCATGTTTAATTTTAGAAATTTTAGTGTCCAACGTCATTGTCTCCAATATAGAGTACAAAAGAATATGTACATTCGTGCATAAAAACAGATGACCTTTAAAAAAATTTAGAAAAGATATTTTTAAAAAAATTTTAGTCAAAGGTCATTCCAAAAAAAAAAAAATATGTACATTTGTGTAGAAAAACATTGATGGCCTTGAAAAAAATAGAAGAAAATGAAATTTTTTAAAGAACCTCAGTGTTTAAGATCGTTCCAAAAAATATATATATATACATTCCTGTAAAAAAACATAGGTGATCTTGAAAAAAGAGACAAAAATTTATTCTTCCATCTTATTCACCCTTTGAAACCATTTAAATTACGTATAGAAATTTCCTCG
>NW_017100842.1:510762-515140 GCF_001263275.1 Habropoda laboriosa
TTTACATGGCTCAGCCTGTATAATAATAAAATATTTACGTTGAATTTATTTTTACAATACAGTGATTTAACAAATAAAATTTGCCAAAGTAGTCTGAGAAATTACGCCTCTACTCTAACATCTCAAAAACAAATGTCTGTAGTCAAGGATTGAAAATCCTATAATGTCCGCATGAACATAAAGGGTGTCCTAATAATTACGATCGCTAATTATACAGGTACTAATTCAATTTGTTCAAATTATCGACGGAGTTGAACGGAACCGTGTCAACGAATAGAAACGAACGATTTATGTATACAAACGGGAGATTTCTTTATTATTTACAGAATCGTATGGCAAATACAATTGCACACTATTTACAACAATAGTGATACGTGAACGCTATTAGTCGTTCTGGCCACTTGAACGAGAACGCGTATATAAATATCGATCGAAACGTCTCTCCCTCTCTCTCACTCTCTCTCTCACTCTCTCTCTCTCTCTCTCTCTCTCTCTCTCTGCATATCACCGATGTTGCCATAGTGTATTTAAACATCTTTCTTACGACGAGAGATTAAACCTTCCATCGACAAATCCTCTTCCATCGATGGATACTCCTCTGTCGACTGGTCCTCCTCCAACGAGCTCTCCCTCAGCCATCTTCCGATGAACATGCTAGCCGGCTCCGGATCCTTCACCTCCAACGGTTCGCTCTCCGCCGGCAGGATCGATTCTAACTTCAAGTTTATATTCTCGTACAAGGTGGTCGCTATCCGTTCTGATATCTTGTTAGTCGTTACCACGTTTATCGTTCCCGTGATAAATTCCGTGGACGTGACGATGATGAGACTCTCCGACGAACTCTGTAATTTTGAAAAGGACGAATCATGTTTCGACAAATTTCCATTGAACACGTTTTTAAGAAATGTGCGAGAAATGTTACTCGGCCATTATTAAAAATATTCTATTAATACACTAATGTCTGTAATATACAGGGTGAAGGTATCGCGCCAGCAGGCAGGAGGAGATTCTTCGTGCGAAAATGAAGGAAAAATGTCGAATAAAATTTTTCCATTCAAGGCTTAGTTTTCAAGAACATTAGGTTTTTTTCAAGGTCCTTTGGGTACGTATAGGGGAGAGTCGTGCAGTACCGGCCACTCTAAGTTTTTATAACGTTGGTAAAAATGAAATATGAAAAAAGTAATTTGTAGTACAAAGGGTGCTTGATAAAAGGGGACACATGGTTTTCCTTAAATTTTCTCATAAAGATAAATAATTGGTAGAAATAAAAAAGTTGTAATTTGCAGCTACTTAGTTGGTAGGTTTTAAGGTCTAAGTAATAAACGATGTTAGTAAAAATCGTTTAGAAACAGAACAGAACTTTTATTTAGGCATCGATATTTTCTTGATCCGTACACTCCACGTGAGCCCAACCGTTGCAGCTATGAAAACTAACTTTTGTCGTACGGAACACCAACGTAAACGTTAAACGTTTCAGAACTCTGGTAATACCGAAGAAAAAAGAACGTCGCCGGAATACGTTGCTCAGGGCTATAGTATTCATTTGTTTTTCCATCAATAGTGCAGTCAACTAACAGGTTCTAAAGTATAACTTAGACGCCATATACGCCTGTTAATATTCTAACAGGCGCTTAAAGTATAAGCGAGATCTAGCTTTGGCCGGTACTGTACGCTGGCCGGTACTGCACGACTCTCCCCTACTACTTATAGCAGTAAATAAAGTTCATATTCAACAAAATTATTCCTGTTTTATTTTGAGACAAAGTAAACTTCTTTTTTTTTTAGGAAAGGATTCATAAAAATCGCGTAGATATTGTATACAAACACCATACACATTCTATGTTTTGCGACACACGGTATATACAGGGTGTCCCAGTATTGATGGTACAACCGTGGACAGGGGTGATTCTATGTGAGAAAATAAGTTGAAAATAATGAATAAATTTTTTTCATTCGAGGCTTCGTTTTCGAGACAATCGACTTTAAATTTTCTTCGAGTACGCACGCACTCAACTATGTCGTTCGGTGTACGGTGGCCAGCATTTTCAGCAATTTTTGCATTAATAAAGTAAATCTTGATAATTACACGCTTTATTATTACTCATAAACCTAAGGCATATGGTCCATATCGAGATCCGTTCATCGAAACCTCGAATGAAAAAAATTTACTCATTACTTTCGACTTATTTTCTCATGTAGAATCACCCCCTCCATAGTTGTACCATTAATACTGGGACACCCTGTATATAAGTGCAGACGTGTACAGAATTTGAAAGCTGATTTTCTCGAAAACTAAGCCTCGGATGAAAAAATTTTATTTAACATTTTTTATTTATTTTTGCATAAAGAATCACCTCCTGTCCAGTTGCATAATACTTTCGACCCCACTCTGTATTATAAATTTGCAAATGTGCATCCTGAAATATTTCAATTTTGCCTAATAACATTTTTGAAACACTGTCACAATTTACATGCATCATCTTATATATATATATGTGTATATATTGGAATAGACAATTTGTATACTCTGTTGCATATCGATATACAAGGTGGGCCACGTAAAAGTATGAGAAAATTTTTATACACGATTAAAATGGTTTCAAAGGGTCGATAATATGGAAGAATAAATTTTTTCCTATTTTTCTCAAGATTACCTACGTTTCTTTACCCAAATTTACCTATTTTTTCTGCTATATGCCGTGGCAAATATGCGTAACAATGACCTTTGACACGAAAATTTCAAATCAACTTCGAAACTTCCCTTCATTTTTGCCATTTCCCTCGTCTTATTCGCCCTTTAACCCTTTGCACTCGGAGGTGATTTTGCTGTAGGAAAGTGTGCAAGTCGGATCTTTGAAATATTTTCAAACTGACGTAGAAGTAAAGTATACTATTTCATTGAAATATTCAACGTATTCTCTACTTCACTGTGGCAATCTTTATAGAGATCCCATAGATCTGCTCTCTGATGCGATCAATTATTCACCAAGTGACGATTATTTAATGTCGCTTCTCAGTCGCCGCTCGATTGCAAGGGGTTAAATATGTTCGTCGTACCGCCGCAACTGGAGCAGATAATTAGGTAACCTGTACGATACTACGAACACAGAATATATTGGATCATTGCAAAAGTTCGTGCCCGATTTTCAGAGGTGACGAGAACCTCGTCCACTTCGGCGCAGATGTTTCTCTTAGCGTAACGTTACATTGCCATCGAAAGATACACCGCCTGTGCTGTGAAGCGGGCACGAACTTTTGCAATAGTCCGCTATAAATCGATCCCGATAAATACTCACAATGGTAGACACCACGTCGCTATATTCGCTCATTCGTTCCGCGCTTCCAAAGAAATACGGCACCTTGTGCGTGCACATATGAAGATTCCTCATCTTCCTGATCTGCAACACCTCGCCGTCCCTCAGCGGGATCACCGGCATCAGAACGTAGTTACGTTTCACGTGCATAGGTAGCCCGACGATGTTCCGATGCACGGTGAAGATCGTCGCGCACTCACCCTGAGTGAAGTTCTCCATCAGATGGAACTGCGACCGATGGTGGCTCACGAACGCCATACCTATGTTCAGCTGCCCAACGATCACGCGTATCATATCCAACTCTCTCGGCTGTATATTCTCGTTCACCACCAGACTCTCCAGTCCCTGTTTCCCGAACTTCATCTCGAACTGGTCCTGATTGATCTCGTACGCCTCCTGCCTCGACACGCGGCTAACAGGCGTCTCCTGGAACCACGGGTCCAAGCTCTCCGTCGTGTAACTGTCCGCCTTCGAGTCGCGAAAGTGGCAGGTGAACACGTGGTACGACTTGGGCTGGCACACGAGCTTCGACGCGACATTCAGCCGGATGCTCATGGAGCTACCTTCTGCGGGGATAGCGGTGGAGTTCACTTGAACTTGGAAAATATACTCCGGCCCGTGTTTCCACTCCGACTCCGTGGCGACACGTGCGACTGGAAAATGTGACGAATTTCGATAGAGATTTCGCGCGACACCCAGGAGCGAGTATCTCGCGCGACATATCCACGGGCACACGTGAACGTGAATTGAATGATTGAGCAAGGCTTGAATAGGACCGATTAGAGTAGCCTGGCTACGTTTAGCTTCCTATCTGTATCACGCGGCTCTAACTCATGCTCGCCTCTCTTTATAGCTTTGACTTTCTCACTGTTCAACGTCTAGCTCTGATATCTCTCTGTGTTCGATCACGCTTGGCTAAGTTTGCTCGAGAGAATTTTTCGCGTGACCAAGTAGTTGAACATGGGGATGTTCGACGGCTGTGAAGAACGAACACAGAGATACAGACGGAGAGGCGAGCACGTGAACGACGACGTCGAGTTGGTACAGTGTGAACGGGCTTACCT
>NW_017100842.1:515276-533269 GCF_001263275.1 Habropoda laboriosa
CGTTCATGGCGACACCGTGCAACGTTCGAACTACTTTAGTGGAGTAACCGATGTTGGGGCCGCTCTTATACCGTGGCTAAACTGCACTACTGACCTCTTCTTACGATTACCGAGCTCCAATTTACCGAAGCCGGCTGCTCTCTCTTTCCAGCTGGAAAATAAAGCTGGTGTGCACAGGCTGGCGATAGGTTTAGAGAATTGATACGGTATGTTCGAATCGGGGTCATGAAGGGTCCGTGCGCGACACGTTAACACGCCATTTCGAAACTGGCAGGCAATTACCTCACGTGTCAACGACCGTCCACCGTTCCCGCGTCCCTCCGTGCCAGCCTGTGTTATAAATTTCTGTGGTTCTGCAGACACCGACGGTGGTGGAGTTGGTACGATGGATTCCAAGTTCGATCACGATGGAGGGAGTTAAATATTTCGAATTTCAACTTAATTCAATATCTACTGGCTTGTGGATAATTCGTGTATTGTATAGGTGATTTTAGTTGGTTTTTGTAGTTGGAAGAATTCTTGGTACTCGGAGGAGTGAGTTGTGTTTGTATTCCATCTTGAGCTTCTTCTTGTACGGTTTGGTAGAAGTAATTTGTAGGTTGCTGGAAATGAAGAAAGTGTGGTGCAATGTATTCTGAGATTATGAATTTATGAAATAGAAAAAAAATTTGTTAGTTTTTAATGGTGGATTGAAGGACATTTGAACGTTAAAGGGTTAATTAAGTTTGATTTATGGTTAGTCGATTAGAGAAGAATTGAAAAGCGAAAAATTTTTTAATGGTGGATTGAAGGAAAATTTTTTCGTTAAAGGGTTAATTAAGTTTGATTTATGGTTAGTCGATTAGAGAAGAATTGAAAGGTGAAAAATTATTTTTTAATGATGGATTGAAGGAAATTTGAACGTTAAAGGGTTAATTAAGTTTGATTTATACTTAGTCGATTAGGGAGGAATTGAAACGGAAAAATTATTTTGAAAAATCGATCATTTTCCAAGAGTGAATTGAAGGAAAATTTGTTCATTGAAGGGTTAATTAAGTTTGATTTATGGTTAGTCGATTAGAGAAGAATTGAAAGGCGAAAAATTTTTTAATGATGGATTGAAGGAAAATTTTTTCGTTAAAGGGTTAATTAAGTTTGATTTATACTTAGTCGACTAGAGAAGAATTGAAAGGCGAAAAATTATTTTAAAAAATTGACCAGTTTCTAAGAGTGAATTGAAGGAAAATTTGTCAACTTCCATTTATGGGTAATCGATTACAAAAGAATTGACACGTGTGATTTGTGTCGAAAGGCGAAAACTTATTAAATAAAATTTATCATTCTATAATAATAGAAAAATTTATTCGTTAATGGGTTAATTAATTCCGATATAGTCAATTAGAAAAGAAAAATTTATCATTTCGTAAGAAAAAACTTGTACCTTAAAGGGTTAATTAATTTCGATTCACGGTTAATCGATGGAAGAAGAATTGAAACGTGACTTTTTGTTAAAAAAAAAAAAGATCGAAGATGTTTGAATTTCTAATTTTCGCCGAAGATTTTGAAACGCCGTAAGTTTTCTAGGGACGTCGATTATTAGACGGAAACGGCAGAGTAAGGCGTGCATCGAGTTCCCTCGCGTCAAGTCGAATAATTTGCTAATTGGACATACAGCTGGTACTACACGTGTCGAATTTCTTGCGACCGTGTCGCAAATTACGCGCTACGATACGTCCTCGCGGCAAGGGAAAGGGGTCTTTCGATTAATTACCGACGCGAGAAACAGTTCTGTCTATTAATTTCCCCTGCGAGATTCTCAGACGGACGATCTTACTTAAGATTTCGTACCATCTGTCAATTTTTCCAAAATATTTCTGAACAGAGGAAAAACTTAAGAAAGACCAAATTTTGTCTTTATATTCGCAACATTCTAACGAACGAATCATCGCTCGATTAGATTCAAAGAGGATCTACAAAAATTAACGTGAAACGAATACGATTCGAAGTGAATTCTAGCATCTTTTTGCTTAACTATGAACACTTCGATCGTGTTAATAAAGATGGTTCCGATGTAAATTCCTTGGAAACATGATATAAAGATGAATCGGTACACCCATTTATCGATATACAGTGGAGGACAAAAGTATTCATACACCCTATAAAACGGAATAACATTTTTAAAATTGGGCCAAACGACTTGAGTTTTTTTGACAAGTTAGAAAAATTAGTTTACTAGATGACGTGTCAAAAATTTTTTGAAAAAACTGCAATTAGTCGGAATCGCGGAGAAAATAGCGAAGGTCGTTTTTACAACTTTTTTTATCTGAGCTCGTAATGAAAATTTAAAAAAATACGTTTTGTAGATCTACGTCAATTATACATACGCTGAAAATTTCATCGAAATCAGTGGATGGAGAAACAAGCGACAGGCATCGAAAGATGTAAGAATCTGCAGATTTATTACAGTTCTAGGCCGAAAGTCGTGAAATAGTGCGATTTTCACAATCTTTAACCGTTTGTAGCTCATAGCAACATTAACCGATTTCGATAAAATTTTCAGCGTGTGTATAATTGACATCTATTTTCTTCGCGATTCCGAGTAATTGCAGTTTTTTCCAAATTTTTTCTACACGTCATCTAGTAAACTAATCTTTCGAAATTCTCAAAAAAACTCAAGCCGTTTGGCCCAATTTTAAAAATGTTATTCCGTTTTATAGGGTGTATGAATACTCTTGTCCTCCACTGTAATTATAAATTACACCAAGGTCGCAACGTACCAATTTTTCAACGTACAGAAACTTTGTTCCTCAAAGGTGTCGAGTTTTCATCGGTATCTGAAATCCTTCGTTCGTTATTCAGCTTCTCGAAAAGCAACTTAATTTACGCTGGAACAACCGACCGGGTCAAAAATGACCCATTAGCGCTTATCGAGAGAAAAATGAATTGTTCGATACTTAGATTGCGAATTTTTACGCATTTGTGGAAATTTGGAAGGCGCAAAAGTACTCAGAATGCATATAATGGCAATGCAAAAATATAGTACTCACTGTAATACTTGGTAAATAAAGCAATTGCCTATTTAACTTCTATGTTTTTAATATTACTCGTAAAAATATGAATTTGCATGAAAATCCGCAGTCCACCGATAAGTGTTATCGTTTCTAACTCCATGTACCGATATGAATCTAACTTTTCAGTCACGTTTTTATTATCGTTTGTAACTCTACGTATCGATATGAGTCTAATCACGTTTCAATTACATAAATATTCACTTTTGGAAAATTGCCAATGGGATCATTTTGACTTAGCGTCGGTTGTTCTAGCGTTGAACACTCGCCTGTAGTTCAATTCCGCAAATTTGCGAAGCTGTCACCGTCCTCCTAATCCCCGAGCAGAGACGTTCAGTCGACTCACCAGCAGTCACACGTGAATCATGACACTGTGCGAAAACCTGGAAATGTGTTTTACCTTCCATTAAAATACGCAACACGAGATACCAAATAGAAATGTCACGTTCATCGTAACCATATCACAAAAGTGTCAAACTGTTTATTATTCCAATCGACCTGCTGATCCTTCAACGATAATTTAACAAGAATTAAATACGAATTTTCAATTAACACGGGAAGAAAAGAAATGAGAACTCTTCAACACTGAACTTAAACACTTAAGCGATCAATGTAGGAACGATTTGAAATCTAACTTCTTCATACAGCACGAGGCGATAGTTGTAAAGTAGAAATTAGGTCAGGCGCGTGGTCCTTGAAGGAGTTTTAGAATAATCGACAAATCGAACGGGGAGAGTTTCGGTGTGAACGGTGTTAACGTATCGTTGCAACTAGCCTGACCCGTCCTTCGTGAATCATTGACGATCCCGACATGATAACCGGTCTCGAGTGTACTAATAACGAGCTAACCGGGGGACCTAACTGACCTAGGGAAAACGCTAGTAGAATAAAGTTTATACCGTCGGTCATGGCTGGTGGACGAAACGAAGTTCTCTTTTCACCGGACAGAGAGACGGTCTCTGAGCTTTTATACTACGCGAGTTATTGTTACCTTGGTCACGAGATGGGTAGGCTGCGATCTAACGCGCTTTTGAGACGACGAGAAATTTCTTGGAATGAATCAGCGTCTTCTATTCATTTTACAGAGTGTTTGAAAATAGCGTTGATAGTGAAGACCATTCATGATGGAGACTCTTTGAAAGCAAAGTATATTTGTTAGTATGATGTTAGGTCATCTTGTAAGTTCGAATGAATTTTTTTTTATGAAGAAAAGGAGATTGTAAGAATGTGTTGACTATAGTGGTGAACAAATGGAGACTCTTTGAAGACAGAATTTATTAAAATGATATTAGGTCATTGTATGAGTTCGAATGCAAAATGAGAAATTTCTTGAAAGGAAACAGCATGCTTCACTGATTCTACAGGATGCTTCAAAATAACGTTAACATTTGTATGGAGAATTTAGTTTGTTTGTGAAGAAAAGGAGATTGTAAGAGTATGTTGACTATAGTGGTGAACAAATGGAGACTCTTTGAAGACAGAATTTATTAAAATGATATTAGATGAAGAAAAGGAGATTGTAAGAGTATGTTGACTATAGTGGTGAATAAATGGAGACTCTTTGAAGACAGAATTTATTAAAATGATATTAGGTCATTGTATGAGTTCGAATGCAAAATGAGAAATTTCTTGGAACGAATCAGCATTTAATTCTCTTTATGAAGAACAGAAGATTCTAAGAATACGTTTGGAAACTCTTTCAAGATAAAATAGACGTATTTGTTAATATGATATTAAGTCAACCCACATATTCGAGTGCAAAAAATAGTTGAATGAAAAATGAGAGCTTTCCTAGAATCAGTATCTTCAACTGATTCTACAGGGCGCTTCAAAATAGTGTTAACACTTATGTGGAGAATTAATCTTCTTTAATGTAGTGCAATACCTTTAATAAAAAAAGAATGAGAAAAAATTGTGGAACACAAATGATAAAGAAATGTCTGAAATATAAATATAAATTTCGGTATAACATTCGAAACGTACTTAACTTATGGAACGACATGACCTCTTCTTTTCTATGCAAACGAAAACAAGATTCCAAGAATATATTGACAACAATGATAAACAACTGAAGACTCTCTGAAGACAAAATATGTTACCAATTCTCTTTCTCTAAAAAAGTCACTTCCATATTTACATACTCTACTTTGAAGCACCTTGTATTATTAAAAATACACATATACATAATAATACACGACTGGTTCAATCAACAAAATTATACACCAAGTTTAATTATTGGTTTTAGAAAGTTATTACAGAAACATATACGTACATACGTAGTTAAATTAATATGCCAGGAAAGATTGGTTATTGTTTCGCTGGTGTTTGAGAATTAATCGCAGATGAACGTGCGCTCATCAAGCGTGTAATTAACGGAGCATATTAACACGTTGACTGCCAACCGCGAGATAACTCGTGGTTGGCAGTTTGCTGGTAGAAGTTATATCCTATTAGGAGACGCCCGACTACGAGATAATTCGAAAGCATTTTTTTGCAAAAAAACAATTAAAATTAAAGTCATAATATAAAAATTAATGTGTTTGTTTAATTCTATGCATGACGGCGTTGCTGAAGTTCGTAAGTTCACGGCTTCGTTGTGATTTCGAACAAGTTTACGACGTTCTGACGGATTCGTTTGACGGATTCTTGGTTACGTTGAATTTTCACGCTGCACGTGAGAACGCGGAAACTGTAGAAATGGTAAACTTTAATTCTGCGAAAGGAAAAATTGTGTAAAAAAGGAATTCTTCGTTTTCTTCTGAATTAGATAAGGAACTGCAAAAAAAAAAGATGAATTTAGTATTGTATCAGTGAGTAAAATGTAGTAGAAATAGAAGACGGAATATTTGTTAAGAGAAAAAGGTAAAAAATGTGGGCGTAGAAAAATGGCAGGATACCATTGGTAAAGACCTTGAAAATGACATTTATCTCGTAGAACAAAGAGAGTAATTTTGTCATTATCGCGCTGATCCGCTGCAATGATCTCGTTTGCAACACTAAATTAGATGACGTCGACTGCTAGCCCGATAATAGGCGAAACAATGATGGTTTTCGGTAAATATCAAGAAAACCAGTTCGTTCTGAAATAAATTAATATTTTTTTACTTATTGTAATACAATGGATTTCTGCAGAATTAATTTTTTCTTTCAGATATAACGATTTGAAGTAAATTTTGTCTAATTTTCTTATTTTAAAGTCTTTTACGTGATTGAAAATTTTTATCTCGATTTAGAATTATTTGTGTTCCAAAATACACTTGAAATGAGAAAATATGAGGTTAAGGAAAAGAAAAAGTGAAAAGGAGACAAATTTTTTTCATGAAAATGCTCCTTCCTTTATTATACTGTATCAGCGTTCGTTGCTTGTCAGAAGGAATTTAATTAGCTACAGAAATGATTTGTTTGAAGTAAAGGAATAATTTTTTCTGAAATTACCTGTAAAATTTGCAAAAAGCTTTGCAGATAGTTCAGTAAGATACGAAAGATGGCGACACCATACGCCGAATAGGACTACTGTATAGTGTTCGAAAAGAGACAAGTAAAATTCAAAACTCATATTCTTTTTCAATTTAGTTTGAAAGTTACACTGTGATATAGACTGTCATTATTTAAGATGTTTTTTTTTAAATTCACTCTTGTTTTTTATGTAGTCAGATATTATATCTTCACATGGTGAATCTGAGTACAGAACCTCGTCTGTGATTTGAACATAACATTATTTTGTCACATTGAAATTAAAACAGTTTTAATTTTTCCATAGAATGTTGTTTCATAAAACGTGGAAGATCGATACTAGGTATTAATTATAAAAACGACCGATTTAGAAAATGTCCTTTATAGCTTCCGTGAAAAAACAAACAATTCGTTGATATACAGTTTGTATATGATTATTCGTTTACCCGATTTCCCCGATTTCTTTAATACGTTCTTAAGATTATTTGAAAAAAAAAATCCGCGATTAAATGGGGATTTACAAAAACGTGAACGTTGCACCGAGACTTATTTTGCAATTGCATCGAAATATTGTAACATGGAGACGCATTCCAGAGGTCACTATGGCCATCTCGTGATCTAAAACTAAAACTAAAAGTTGACGATTGAAATGCTCGTCGGTCGATGCACAAATAAATGCACTTTTACATTCGTTGCACAGATAGCAGCTCCAGAGGCTTTGAGTCAGTTTATTCTGTGAATTCCACTTTTAATACGTAAATCCAGTGTTGTCTGTGATGTAAGCATGTTCGTTAAGACTTGATAAACCGCACAATAATTTATCGCAATTTGCAGTGAAATACAAACGTCACAATCCATCGGTATAATCACAGTTGAAATAGTATACAAATAATCTCGTTTTCATGAATTATGCAAAATGATATTTTGAATATATTTCAATACTTCTAAAGTATCTACAGATCAAAAAAATCTCTTTTCTTTGAAATACTTCAGAATTTTGACAAGGTCAAGTGTTATTACGCAATGATTCTTAAACCATGCATGCATTCTTTGCATGAACGTGTCATTTAACTCTGACAGTCACGTGGTGAGATTAAGACGATCCATAAATCAACGTATCGACACCAGCTACCGAAAGATTGTTAGAGGAATACTTACCAGCATCTTATTATTAGTTGCCTGAGTTTCCTTCGCAATGACGGACTATTTTTAATCCGAACAATTATTTAACGAGTAATAAAGCTTTACATTTTCTCGGCCGTGCAAACAATTGACGAAAGAACAGTATATGCCGTCCTTACGAAAAGGAGGCTAACATTTATTTCATCTCAACTGGTGAAACAGGTTTCGAACGGTAAATAAATTACGAATCTGATTATCCCAGAACACTATACAGTGTGCATATACATTCGTCGCATTTTCTAACTGTTGCACTCAGTATCGAACGATTGCTTGTAACGCGAGTCGCAAGCTTCTACATAACCTTTAATTGCTTAACAAAGCCGATCACACTTTTCTCGCAATATCGGCCGATATCAACCAATCGGTATTATCGTACACGTAACTATGGCTGCCAAAGTTCATAGAAACCCCGTTGAAACAAACAAAACGTGCAACTCCGATGACGTAAATCGTTCACCAAATTAAGACATTTTTCTTATCGTGCACTTTGATTGAATCGAGTGAAATCTATCCGCGAAGCGTAATCTACGTTGTAATTTCCTTCCTGTTAATGGTAAGACTAATCGACTAAATTTCGTTAGAGAAAGTGAATATTTCACTTCGTCATCTCAACAGAAACAAATAGTAGAGGTGCTTGTAATCTTTCGGGAATGAACTCTCTTGCGCGTTGGTATTTAAAGCCTGCGGGGAAAATCCAAGATTATCATCAATTCAGGATCCAAACGATCCTTGTTTCTCTTGCTTGCGGATAAATAAGATGTAGACGTGACCCTGGCAAAAATCATTACCCCTTCCATCCTTGTTCTCCCTTTGTTGTAGACGCCAGCAACGCACTACCAAGGAAATAGAAGAGCAAGGAAGTGGTCTTCAAGAAGCATGCGAATGACGAACACACGCGAACGAGATTTTGTGCTCCTGGTATTTCCATGATTCTCGTGGACATCTTATTATGCTCAGACGATAACGGCGTTTCTTTATCGATGGAAAGTTTAGAAACACAAACAGAAATTAGATCTTGCAGACTGTGAAAAATCGTAATTTTTCCATAATCTTTGCAACTCATGTTCAACTCTATTTCTTTACGTTATCGAGTAAAAATCTTAGTTTTTTTTTTTCCATTTTAAAAGAACTCATTTCTCGGAAGGAAATACGGAAAGCAGTGCAATTTTATCGACGTGCGCCACTTGCCTCGTGGTATTGCAAAAAAGATTCATTTTTGTAGAGATGTAATTTTCATCGAAGAAAGTTGCATAAAGTAAATATTGATACGATTGAAGAAGGTCGTGAACTATGCTCGTGATAAAACCTTTGAAAGAATTTATCTTTTGTTTGAAGAATGAATCTTATTGAATTAAACGCATTATCTTTTCTGTTATTCTTTTTTACAATGAACACTCGGTTTAACCTCGACACGTTATAGCGTTTTCTTTGTGTCGAGCATGGAGCAAAAAAAATTAAAACGGAATATTCTATACAAAATGGCGTATTATGTCAGTCCAAAACCGCAATACAATACGAACATGTTCTACACAGTGATAAGTAGGAAAACACGGAAAATGGCAATTACTTGAAAACAAAAGATTTATAGTTTTGCGTGGCGTGTTAACCAGAAACTCAATATACGTTTATTATGACATCACCTAACCTTCTGTAATGTAATTAACAAAACCCAAGAAGATATTTCGTTTTATTTAAAGCATTCAATTAAATAAATTTTAAAAAAATATTTTCATACAATCGAAACAACAATAACCCCATATGCAAAACTGTCGAAATAAAAGTCCTGCAATGCCGAAGTGCGTCTGATAAATTTCTTTGTAGTACGAATTTTTCGTCTTCGAACTGAATTCGTTAGACAAGTACACAGTACTGTTAGTTTCATTTCTTTCTGGGTCGAGATGTTCTTAGCAAAGTTATTGGTTAGCGTGTCAAGCAAGATTTCACGAGAATTCAGTTCATCGATGTAAAGAGAAATTAGTACTTTATAAGAAAGGCGCTGGTGACGACGTCAGGTGCGTTTTCCCCCGTTATAAAAATTCACATCCTAAAAAAAGATGCGTAGTCGCGTCAGGGGAACCGGCTTCGGGAAGTTGTAGCGATTTCCCACCGATGTGTGACTCGACCGGTTTGTGGTGGGGAAGCTGGTATCTGCGGATTTATATACAACAGGCATCATCGCTGTGAACACATTAGTTTGGAGGAGTGAAATTGAACAGTCACTTTGGCTGTTTTCACCGAGAGACATCATACGAGAAAATTGTGTAATTTGTTGGAGAGTTTTGAATAAAACAGCACGATGGTAAGTAAAGTTTACTGTTAAGTTAGGAAACGTAGTTAGTGAAATCAGTCATTCTGTATTAATTTATAAACACTTGCTCTGATAAATAAAATAGTGTTTCTTGTTGTTGTTTCGTTTGGAAGATAAATTAATCGAGAAGAAAAATATTCGTTTATCTCGTTCAAAATTTCAGTGATAAAGGTTACTTGTGATAAATGCAATTGAATTTGTATTATAAAATTAACGTTTAATTAATAATTTTTATTTTTTAAATTTATCGTTACAGATGAAATACTTGGTAGTTTTGTTCAGCATTTTCATGTTGACGCAGTCACAAAGGCCACCTTACGCTGGAAGTAGCAAACCTTATCCCGCCGTCCTTCCACAGTACCTAGACGAACAACAAGCAGCATTTGCTGCTAGTGCCTCTGTAGCAGGAACTACTGGATCAGTTGTAAATAGACTGGACGCGAGCAACAGCAATCTACCGATATCGGGACCTGCAATGACCACAACATCAACATCAACAATTCCTCCAGATTTACCAATTGACGCATTGGGAGATATTAATTTGGTAAACAGAATCAAAACGTGGCCGAGGGATAAACAACCATTCTGGTTCATCAACTGGCAACAAATTCAAGAACATCGTGGTGATACGCGAAACAAGGATATACCGACCGAAACACAATCATACGTCACAGGATAAAAATGAACAGTGTTTGGATATTATGTCATTTTCACAATTTAATTCGAGACGAGACACACTGCCGTAACACGTTTACTAGTCAAATTAAATAATTTTTTCATTCCTTAATTTTTGTTTGAGATAATCACAACCTATGGTATAACTACTCTTATCGACACAGGATTTAATAATCTGATAAGTTACGATAAATTACAGTAAGAATGTATTAATTTCGAATCGGTGCCGGTTTAATGACTGTAGAAACAAAAGAATGATTATTATTTTATGTAAGGCATGTGAAGAACGTTTGATTTTATTCTTAAACGGCGCGTCTTTTACGAAGAATAAAGAGATATTAATTGAACGAGGTAAGTTCGAGTGTACTCGAAAAACTCTTTAAATTTCCAATCCACCTGCTGAGCAAGCCACCGATCGCCAATAAGATATCAGGACGAGCGGAGACGGGACAGAAATCCAAGCGTCCGATTGGATCGCGCGAGTTGCGCACGAGTAGTTGACTATACGCCGATGACGTCACGGCAGTCCATCCAATGCAAGCGCTCGAATATCAGTAATAACCCTACGTGCGTGCCGTACGCCGAAGCGTGCTTACTCGTATTCGGGCGTGCAAACGCGAGAGAGAAGTGGTATAATAAACTCGGTCCGTGAAAGATGTTACCCGACAGGGACATGCCAGTTGAAATTTCCGCTCGATAGGGTTTTTTTTTGTCAAACGATAAGAAGGGAACACGCATCCTCTTTGCGAGCAAATGCATTCGAAGAGTTGGCGTGTTAAGAAAAAGGCAAGACTGTACGCGAGACCCGCCGTACCTGACAGTCCACGCGGCCCGGCCCCAAACACTTTCGCCTCGCTATATACACGAGAAATCGCATCGTGTTTCATTCACAACGCGAGCGCCACTGGCAATGTCGGGAAGTGACAGCCCAACATTCTTTCACGGCCAGCCCTGGTCCAGCTGGATCGAAAGAATTGGACGAGACAAGCCGTTGAGTAAGTGCGCTGAATCTCATCGAAATGTTCGTTCGTTTGCTGTCGCTGCTTTGAACCGCGACAACGGCGAGCGTCTAGCTAGCGTGTACCTAACCTCAACTTCGATGCTCCTTTGTCCGTCGACTTGACACAGGGTATCAATTAGGGCCCGTCGCACGCATTTATTTAATACCGTCTGTCAACAATTGTCTAACGCGCTTCACGACTGACATAATCTCGGAACATTACGCGTATTTTATCAGCCCTTTTCACTGACAATTATGTAATTCGTAGCGAAACCGACTGTGAAATACGGAGCGTCGAGAACGTTAGCTTTCGGTGCATCATAGATTCGCTGAATTTCGCGAAAAATGATCGCGACCGAACGCTCTAAGTTCGATAGGCCTTTGCTCGAATAATATATGTACACTTGTATTTTTATATTTTGTGCTCTCTCTCTTATAAGATTTCTGTTTAAAAGATTATGCATGTACCAAATGTAAACATAATAAAAGTTGTTTACCCAGAAGTTTGTGTTTTTTATTTCACATTACTGCTTAGAAACTGATGGAAATGAATGAAAAAAGGTTTTTTAAGGACAAGATTCAATAGATATGAGACTAATAATATCGTATGACTTGTAATTGTAATCTGTTTTTAACATTGTAATTATAACAGTAACACAATGAACTTGAACTTTATTCTTAGGTATAAGATCAGTCATTATAAGGAATTATCACTTTCTTTTCAAATGTTCATTCTCTAAATGTGTACAAATTCTGTACATTGTATATATTTGAATGATTTACTATTGAAATGTCCTTGTATTATACATTGGCTATTTTACCATGTGTTCCATAAGAGAATTCGGTTTGTTTTAGGCGATGAAGAACCAGATGCTCAACTATCCAGCTCAGTTACACGGCTTTCAGCAGAGGGTAAATAGTATTTCTTAATCTGCAACCTGTATTATTTTAATTCAACAAAATGAACATACCTTTTCATTGGTGTTATGCTGACTCTATTCTAACAAAATCATTTTTGTTTCAGATATTGATTTATATGGATTTTGTCCTGAAAGAGATACTTTTTACACGGTAGTGTGCGAAACTTGTCACGCCATAGTGAAACCACAGGCTCTTATTCAACATATGGGTATGTCACACTATCAAACTATTATCATTTTCTTCAGTTACAGTTCATTTATTTTAAAGAAACAATTTCATTACAAACACATCTCACAAAACCATATCAAAGAATGCAAGAAACATAAACATGACCTACATAACTTATTTCCAAACATTCAAATACTACTTTCCTTACAAAAGAAAAAAAAAAAAAAAAAAATCAGAACATAAACCAAACATATTTCTGGGTCAACCAATACCTGCAACTTCTTATCAGCACTATCTATAAATCAATATTAATATTTTGCCACAGAAAGTCGCCATCCTTCAGGCACGGTCAATTTTCCACCTCCGTCCACTCCAGTCGTAAAGCCTCCCGTGAAAACACCTTATTGCAAGGTATCGAAGCTGAAAAAGACACAGTCCTCGCCGCAGATCACGACCAGTGGGACCAGCAAGATCAATCACACCAGCGTGAAAAGAAACACCGAACAACCAACCATCTCAACGAGCTTATCCTCCGCCTCGATACCGATCTCTTCGTCACCTAGGTCACCTCTCGAGTCGTTACCATCCACGGTACAAACACCAAACTCCAGTGGATCGGTGGTGACTTCAAGTCCTGTAAAAAGTCCTGGAACAGCAGCGGGTCAACCTCGTCGGAAGAGGCTTAAAACCGATCGATCGTTGCTCAAAGACCGCGAGTACGACCCAGACCGTCACTGTGGCGTGTGGAACGAGGAGACAGGGAAACCTTGTACCAGGTCGCTCACGTGCAAGGCTCACACGGTCTCGTTGCGTCGGACGGTCATCGGTCGGAGTAAAACCTTCGACAAGCTCCTCGCGGAGCATCGTGCCTCGAAGGAGATCCCGAACAGGCCGACGAAAGTGACCGTGACCGGCACGGTGACCGTATCCTCTGCAAACTCCAGTCTCAACCCCTTAACACCCACCACCCCCACCTTGACAGTCGAAACTGAAGCACCAAGCTCGCCACCCGTTCTGTCGTTGCCAGACACCTATCCACTGCCAAAGGTAAGGGACATCGTATCGATATGTAGTCCCACTGTACATATTTTTTTTTTTTTTTTCACCTTTCCTTCCTGTATCTAGTGTATACCCTTGTTCGTAGGAGTGTGACGACCTTTCGTGTTTCTACGTCCTGTTGTTTCGTTCTTCTGTCATCATTCTATTTTTTTTTTTGTTTAAACAAGTTTGCATCATTGTGGTTTTCATGGGATTTCACGGTGGACGGTGCATTGTTGCGAGAGGATTTTTGGAGCGGTTTACTGTTGATTTTGCTTTTTGTTTTTTTTTTACTAGAAATGAAAGTTGTTCTATGAGTTTGATAGAAGTTGGTGTACCGAAGACGATCATTGGGAATTTTGTGATCGTATGTCATTCAAGAATTTCGATTTTTTTTTTTTTTGTCAATCGAGAAAAAATATAGTGAAGTTGAATTTTTTCTTTTTCTGATACATTCTTCTGTGATAGTGTCTTTTTATGAAGTGACATAGATGGCCTGGTATTGTCGATATCTTACTACCTGTATCGTGTACAGTGAAACTTTCATTTCTCATGTATTTGTCTGGTGAAGCACGCCGAAATTAAGATGGAACAATTCGCCTTTTTTTTTTTCTCCATCTCTCTTCATCTCGTACGCATTTTTTTTTTTCTCGCATTTCATCTTGTGAGCAGAGCTAATCACCAAGAGGAACGAAACGTTTACCGCAACCGTGGCGTAATTACCAGAGCAAACATTCAGCTGGCATTCAGAGTCTTTAGAATAGTTTACTTTATTGTCTATGGCTTTGAAACGCTTCGTGTAAGAGAATTCGAAAACTTTCTTCGAACGCTTTGTCATTTCGCATAGAATTCCCAAGCGTCCTTAAGAAATGTACGAATTCTGTTTGGCGACGGTGACAACCGCTCTATTCACCGTATCAACCAATGACAATCTCTTACGTGTTACTTAGAGAAACATCGAATCGATCGCTTACACGTAGCTACGATAGTAATTAGACTTGGGTGAATAACAGGTGGTATATTCAATAGCCAATTTCGTTATAGACGTCGATCAAAATTCAACTCGTCGAGGATTGTTTAGGTATCAGGTATCAGTCGATACCCCGAACAACATCACTTTGCTTTCGTAGATCTCTTAAGACGCTTTTACTACGGAACATAGCGTAATTAGAAAAATTAAAAAAAAGCAAAAAAGATCCAAGAAGAAAGAAAGGAAATTAGTAAATGTCGCTGACAAACATGGATCGATCCGCGAGCCAGACGAGTCAGCCGCGACGCAAAGTAGCTCGCAAAGCAGGGTGTCGGTTGATACCTGTTTTCTGTTTTTGTTATTGCAGGCTGTTGATTTGCTTTATCGGTGTCTGGCCCCGCATGGCTCCACTAAACCTGTAAGGCATGGTTTCTTTTGGGCAATTAAACGCCAACACACTTCTTACGGATTCTACGATTCTTATTGCGAGTCGCCAACGCTTCTCTTTTTTAGACCAAGCTCGAAGAAGACTTCGCCAACGAGGAACTGAGGAGCCTGGAGTCGTCGCTGGTGAACTCGACCGGTTCAACACAGTCTAGTTCTATGATGGCCCCGATTTCCGTGGTGTTGCCGTCACTGTCACCGTTACCAGCGAACAACGAGGAGTCATCTTCGTCGGTTGCAGCGTTGATACCGAGCACAGCGTCGCCAGCTATACCGGTACCAGCAACACTGCCAGCCACATGTACCCAACCGTCGTTGGTAACGACGGTACTAGAGGCTGAAACACCGATCGACATCGATCCAGAAGCAGCTATGACCATCTATTCACCTGTATACAAGGATAAATCGCAGTTGGTTGTACAACTACCACGTTCCAACAATATCGCCCATTCGCCGTTGTCTTCGAGGAGTTACCAACAAGTACAAGCCTCTATGCCGAGCTTGATATTCGAGCCTATGGAACAGCTGGAACAGCTGGAACAGTTGGAACAATTGGAGCAACAACACCCTACACAGATCAACGGGAAGAGACTGAATCACGCGGCTCACACGAGTCCTGTGTCACAACGACAGTCGAAGAGGACCAAACACGACTACCATCAGCAAGATCTGTCGGCAACGGCGATACAGGTCGAGGCAACAACCACATCCTCGCCTTATCCTCATTTCGGGGACATATCATGGTCGAACTGTCACCCGGAGCCACTCGCCGTTAGCCGGTGGCTTCGTATTTCGTCCAGCCGTAAGCAGTACAACTTTAATATTCACTGACATAAGACCCCACCCACTCCAGGCTGAGGACCGTGCGCCACCGGCGTTTGTCTACCTCCTCTTTTTTTCGAGATCCTTTTTTTCATGGTCATCCTCGTCGTCGCCGTCGTCGATGGTCTAGGTCTGAAGCCTGTTGAGAAGGGGACAAGTCTTGATGTGCGGTGAAAGGGAGAACTTGATATGTGATGATGAGCATGCGCACGGTGGATAGGAAGAAATTTAAAACAAACAAACAAAACATAATAATAATAATAATAATAATAATGAAAGAACAAAAAAAAAAAACGCGTGAGAAGAAAGACAAAGATATTCTCACGAAAGGAACATGGGATATTCTCGTTTACCCCGCGTGGCAATTGAGATAACGACGATGTGTTGTGTGTACTTTGCATGTTTCTTCTGTCTGTGTGCCGGTACATCTACTTCAGACGGAACGTTCGAACAGCAAAACAACGTTAAAACAACGGTCATCGTCTTTTTCTACAGTCAAGCTCGTTTTGCGCCACTGTTTCCAACAGTGAGACGACGATCGTTTCCCTTGCAAAGCACACCACCACCACCACCACCACCATCAAAGGTTCGTAGGCAGGCTAATCGCATTATTGGATCGTTCACTTTGGGGGATGTGTGTACGCGAGGGGTTGGAAGAAACGGGATTTCGCGAACAGAAACAGAAGCACGTTTTCTCCACTGATCATATTACTCTCTTGTGTCTCCCTTTTTTTTTCTCTCTTATTTTCTTTCGTTTAACGTTTCTTCCTTTTTTTTTTTTTTTTTTTTTTACACAGAGAGATTTACGAACATTCCTCGGAAAAAACCGGTCATCGTGTTAGCGGCGGCACCCCCTTTAGAATTCGTTCTCTGGAAAAGTCTCGTGAAAGAAAGAAAGAAAGAAAAATAAACACTAAGTAGTAGGTTTTCAACGATGCTTCTGTTCTGTGTGTTATATATATATATATTTTGTCACAGAAGAGCGTACATATAACCGAATCACCGAGTGAAGCGACAATAGTAAACGCTTAGCCCCCCTTTCAAGTATTATATTGGCAGTAGGTATAGGTTTTTAGGGACATCGACTGAGATATACACAGTTTCTTTTTCCACGAGGAATTTTTTTACCGAGATCGTTTGCAACGTCGATTTTTGCTGGAATCAAATTCAGCGATAGGTTCTCAATTCTGGTTGCTGCAATTCACGGCGATTCATACTTGTTGCGCCTACGCGGTTCGTAGGTGTAGAAGCAAAACGGAAAGAACGAGAGAGAGAGAGAGAGAGGATTAAGGAAGAACGAAAAAACGAACGCGTTCGGAACAAGTCAGGTTTGCGCTTGCCCGTGGAGATCGATGTTTTCCACGAAGAGGGAAGCGACGAATGAAACGACATCGAATTTAGACGATTATCCCGTGTGTGTGTGTGTGTGTGTGTATGTATGCGTGCGTGTGCAAAGGATAGAGAAAGGAATCAGAGAGAATTTGGTGAAGTTGAACGAATGAGACCAGCCAACAAACGAAATCGACACAAAAAGGAAAAAAACCATACATTGTACAGGACGTTCAACGACGTTTCAATAGAGAAAAGAAAACAAGGATAAAAGAGAAAGAACTAAGCTATGATAAAAAAAAAAAAAAGTAAGTAGTTCATTTTTCGGAAGATAGGCATATTTTGCGAAACACCAGCCACGAATCTGTTCTTTTTTTTTTCTCTCTTGTTTTCTGTTGTTCTTCCTTTGTAAATACGAAACAATCACCCGTCAGAGGGAGAGAGAGAGATTATCGCGACGCTGTTCTCTTGTAAATACGCCTGAGTGAGAATAATCGAAGGAATAATTAATTTAGATAGCTGTCGCGAACACACACGGAGCGTGGCCGAATAATAATCGAAAATGTCTTCTGCGCGGTAGAAACTTCCGAATTATTTTCCCAATTTAGATTTCGGTCCGCGTACGGGGAAAGCTCT
>NW_017100842.1:533369-537754 GCF_001263275.1 Habropoda laboriosa
CTAATTCATCATGCTCTTTACAATTGCGCAGCTGTGTTTGAACGCGTTTCGACGGTTTTTTCGTTCGATTCCCCACGATCTTTTCTATTAGCAGTTTCGCTTAGGAGGAATCCAATGTAACATTGAAATATCGTGTGTGCGTGTGTGTTCGATTTTTTGGTTGGTGGAGAAAATGGTCGAGAGAGAAAAACGAAAAGTGAAGAAGAAGACGAATTTCGCGACGCGCCGTAGCAGCACACCGTTGCTGGTACAGTGTTTGTTTTTCTTTCGTTTAGGGCAAATTTAGCAAATCTCGCGTAACATTTCACTTCTCTTCGTTTTTTCTTCTCCTTAACGCGAGATACGTGTTTAATGGTGTCAAAAAGAAGAAAATAGGTAGAATTTTTTTCGCCGTGATTTACATAGACGAGGAACAGCGTTCTCGTGAATAAGCATTGTCCCCGAAGTAATACAGTAGATATCCACCGTTAAACAGCATACTCGCCCTCCCGCTCCCCGTGAACCCCAGACGATTTATTTTTGTAAAACTGTGTCGGTTCTAATTTGCGTCGCGCGCTGTGTCAGTTTTTTCCAGCGTGACGCGACGTGTGGCATATATCTGTGCATACATTTACGGACTTCTTATCATAGATTGTGATATTTAACTAATTAAACTAATTAGTCAACGTTATTCTAAATCGTGCGTATGCGTTAGTGAAAAAAAAAAAACAAGTAAATAGAAGGAAAGAAGAATAAAGAAGGAAGAGAACGATAGGCGGTGGAGTAGTATCGTACAGAAGAAGAAAAGGGGGAAAAATTCGTGATCGAATCTCTACGATCGAGCACCGCCCGTTTTCTTCCCTGAAGAAAACGTCTATTAGGAAGAGAAATAACGGAAAGAAACGTTTTGCGCTTAGTTCGGCTGCGATTCTCGCCGTTCACACACCGTAGGAGAATAATTATAACGAAAAAAAAAAAAAAACAACAACATAATTCGCTCTGTGTATCGTGTTTGTAGGCGTTCGGAGGTGTTGTTCTAATTCGTTGAGTTTTCGCTTTCCCGCGTCGATTATTCGTGAAATTGTTCCGTTTCATCGATGATGAACCGCCCGTAGTAGGGGTGAAAATTGAAAGAGAGAGAATGTAGTGTAAATGAAGACGGATAGATAGAGAAGAGAAATGAGATGAATTTTGCGGAATGAGAAATAGGAGAGAAAATTAGTCTAAAAAGAACACAGGGAAAAAGACGTGGATGTACGTCGCGTCGAGCCGACGAAGGGACGTTAATTAATTTTTCGTTACCGTGCAGTATATATATATATAAAAAACAGAAGAAAATAAATGAAATACTAGCGACGTTATCATTGCCGCCATTAATTCGACGTGAACGAAAAGAAGAAAAAAGGAGGAAGAATGAACGAGCGTCGGAGTCATGTCGATCAACACGAGGCGTTATTGTACCTTTTACTCGCGGACGTGTGTAATCGAACCGTTGTTGCGACGTACAGAATCGATCGATAGATAAATACCACTTGGTTGCAGCGTGTATATCACCTCACTTTCTCATTCACCGTATAAACGACTACATCGCCTTACGATTAATAGCCATAAATTTCGCCTTAAGGATCCCATTAGCGACTGTACTGTAGTGACCAGCGAGAGTTTCGCGTAAAAATATAGACTCTTCGAATGGGATTTCCATCGATCGAACTGTTGCGCCGTCGTCGACGTGGATTTTTGTTTTTAGATATAGAAATTGCAAGAAGCCGGTAAAGGGAGTTTAGAGAATAGAACGTAGCAATAATTATCGTCTCGACGTGGATAAATGAAAGAGATCGAGAAAAGAAGAAGAAGAGAGTAAAGAGTAACACGAGACGTTTTAACGATCGACATGGCAATGTAATATCGTCGTTTACTAGTAATCGTCGATAAAATACTGATCTTCTCGGCTACCTGAAACCGTGATAATTTGTACATAAATCGCGTAAGCAATTACCCACGTACCTATGGTATCAATGAAATCTATATAGGTATATATTATATATATACATATATGATTCTATATATAAATATATGAGATAATTCTATCGAGAAGTTGAAGGGAAGGGAAGAAAAAGATGTTAGGTGAAGAAAAAAATTCGCAGGGCGTCGAATGCTGTTTAGCCGCTCGTCTCCGAGTGTACCTTAAAACTGTTGCGTATTTGTGAGAGAGAGAGAGAGAGAGAGAGAGAGAGAGAGAGAGAGTGAGTAAAAAAGAAAAAAAAGAAAGAAACAACATAGGCCGTATATTTAACGATACACGTGTACGTATAGCGTGTGAATATCTCCTGTACATAACAAGTGCCCTGTGCATGCTTGTGGCAAAAATCACGAAATGCTACGTGCATGCGCGAAATATGTATGATCTTTTTTAGACTACTACTACTACTACTATTACTACTACTACCGCTACTACAACAACTACTACAACAACAACAACTACTACTATTACCACCATTTACGTACCACACGTTAGTGTTCATCGATCGATGTTATTTCGCGCGAGCTTCGAGCTAATTTTCGAGCGATTCGAGGCTGTAAATATTAATTCAACAACCACAACAACAACTAATGGTGAAACAGTAATTAACAGTATATCGATCATTACACACCGAACGAAAACAGAGAAAGAAAGAAAGGAGAAAAAGGAAGAAATTCTATCTAACGGTGATAATACGATCGGTAGGATAGATTCAGCGTAATGAAGATACCCCGATTGATACGAAGAAATTAATTAAGATCTTCTGATGTGATTCTTGTTTTTTTCGTGATCGTTCGGAAGGAAGATACATCTTTTCTTTGGTTTTTCTTCTTTTTTTTTTCTCTTTTTTTTTGAAGAAGAACAACTCGCAGAGCAATAATACAACACGGTCCACGATTTAAGCAAGCGAATGCACAGCAATAATAGTAATTTCTCGGAACAGTAAATAAGAACGTTAAGGGACGCGTTGTTGAACATGTCTAAGAGGAACACTTTCGTCTCGTACGGAATTCTTAATCTGTTCGAATATTGGCGAGTTTCTTTTTTTTTTTATGGGTTTCACGGATAGAAAAAATATGCGAGAAAAATTTGTTTCTATTGTTGATCATGGATTTCACGGATAGAAAAAATATGCGAGAAGAATTTTTCTTTCTATTGTTGAAGAATACACTCTCACTTATCGCCTAATTTCTCGTTTCGTAGAATCCAGGAAAAAATCAAACTTAATTTTTTCGAATATTGGCGAGATTTTTTTTATGGATTTCACGGATAGAAGAAATATGCGAGAAGAATTTTTCTTTCTATCGTTGAAGGATACACTAACTTATTACCTAATTTCTCGTTCTGTAGAATCCAGGAAAAAATCAAACTTAATTTTTTCGAATATTGGCGATTTTTCTTTTTTTATGGATTTCACGGATAGAAGAAATATGCGAGAAGAATTCTTTTCTATCGTTGAAGAATACACTCTCACTTGTCGCCTAATTTCTCGTTTTGTAGAATCCAGGAAAAAATCAAACTTAATTTTTTCGAATATTGGCGAGATTTTTTTTATGGATTTCACGGATAGAAAAAATATGCGAGAAGAATTTTTCTTTCTATCGTTGAAGAATACACTCTCACTTATCGCCTAATTTCTCGTTTCGTAGAATCCACGCAAAGATCATCGAGAAGATAAAAATGTAGAATCCACGAAAAGATCGATCTTAATTTTTTCGAATATTGGCGATTTTTTTCTTTTCATGGATTTCACGGATAGAAGAAATATGCGAGAAGAATTCTTTTCTATCGTTGAAACATATACTCTCACTTGTCGCCTAATTTCTCATTTCGTAGAATCCACGAAAAGATCATCGACGACACAAAAATGTAGAATCCCCGAAAAGATCATCGAGTAGTACAAAAACTCGTCCTTTTTTCCCCCGAGCGTTTCGTACACCGCCTGTGTCTTCTGTCGCGTCTCTTTTTTTCTATTTTTTTTTCCTTCAACGGCACACATAGAAACACGACCCGTCCTGCGTTCAGATCGATCGTTCGACGATTCAATTAGGTTCGTTTCCTTCCTCTTTTCTTTTTCGTTCCGGTCAAACAGAACTTTACATCCGGATAGTCCGGAATACAAGCGCGCTAGTATTTGTCTTATTTTTTGTCCCCCGTTTTTTTTTTTTCTTCATTCGTTCGCTAGAGATTCGCATGGAGTTAACGAACCCGCGTGAAACTGTGGTGCATCGGACATTTCGTGACTCGCATAAGACTGAGTACGCTTGAAAACGAGGGAAGAAAAGAATTGTACCGTGCGTTTAAAGAGAGAGAGAATTTTTTGTCATTTTTAGAATATGTCGTTGCGAGTTTTTCCCTTTTATTTGAAGATTTAGGAAAATTGAGA
>NW_017100842.1:538044-542491 GCF_001263275.1 Habropoda laboriosa
AGATAGAGAAAGAGAGTGAAAGAGAGTGAGAGAGAAAGATGAGCGGTCTATAACGCGAACTGCTCGCTTCCGGTTCCGAATCGTGTCGAAAACGCGTTTCGATGAAGCGACAAAAGTACAATTCTGTTATTTTTTCTTTCGTTACTTCGCGTACAAATCGCGCGTGCGTGCGTACGTACGTTCGTTCGTCCAGATAAAAGCACTGTAATTTCACGCGGAGGAAACAGAGGGAGAAAGAAATAGAAAAGAAAGAAAACAAAAAATAGTAAGAGATAAATAAAAAAAAAAAAAGTGAAAAATAGAATAGCTCTGACTTCGTTCATGACGCAAGAAGATACAACAATATACTTTGTGGCATTTAATTTAAATATACGTTTTATATTTATTTGTAAGTTGATTTTGTTCATTCAGTCCGTCTCACCCTCCAGCCATTCTTCTAATCTCTTGTGTCTTTTACGTATTAAACTTTCGCGCGTGTATTATTGATCGTTATCATGGAGAGGTTAGACGATGTTGATTGAGATCGCGGGAGTATCGATAGAAAGTTTACGTTGTTCGAGAAACGAGAAGAGAAAAGACGTTATATTTCATTGACATTTTAGTATTATTATTTTATTATCATTTTTCGTAACTCGCTGTTCGAAGTTATTCCGCAACATCTTCGAGCGAAAATATTTGCGTGAACACACGTGTGTGCTCGAACACGAAGAAAAGGGCATCCTCGATGGAGTATACTTTCGCGTGTGAAAATGGAATTTCGAGCGTGGAATTAAGCCGCCTGATTGAAAAGCGTGTCCACGACAAGGACTGCCTAAATGTAATCGCGATCCTATAACCATGCTCAATTCAACGGGATTCGCGCGTTCATCAAGCTTAATTCGCCATTCCATTGGAGCTTAGGCGCGGAACACGCACGTTCCTTCATCCTGCTTGCTCGAAACGTAACGAACCACGTTTAGAGGTGAATTAAAGGCTATGAACTACTAGGGCTCTTACTTGTTGTTCGGGTTTACAAATAGTCGAGTTTCGAGTGTTCGAGGACTGTGCGGAGATGAAGAGAAGTTCAGCGGAGGGAATACGAGTGTAGCCCCTTAACCTATGATTTCTTTTCTGACCGTGCATGTAAGCGTCAGCCATTTACTATTCTAGTACTTGTATCGGGTAATAAAAGTGAATCTGTTACAGATTAATTATATTTTGTAATTCTCAGTCTGACGAATTCAAATGACAGTTGGGATTACGGTGAATTTTTTTTTAACGATGTAACTATTTTTCTCACATCTTCACCAGAGTCTCTGCCACGAGTCTGACGCGTTGTTATAGGTTAGAGGGTTAACTGGGTTATATCTCAGTAAACTCAACTTCTCCAACGTAATCGTAGAAATGGGGCACGTATTGGCATTACTGGTCGGGGTAACATAAAAATTGTTCGATGGGAGAGTTAGGCGGTGTGAAGGAAGTACAGTAGTGCACACATAAGCGTTCGCAGTCGGGACAGAATGTGTGACTTCTGCGAATTTAACTGAAGAAAAGAGAGGAGATGTGTCTGAGTGGGATACCGATATATCAAGTGTCAGTTGTTCACATTCAGGAGTCGATATCGAATTACTTTGTTTCACTCGGCACGCTCGAACTCCACTCCGATGTCCCATTTCCAAGAATTGGTGGGGATAGTGACGGACGCTTAAGTGTGCAAAAATGCGGACGCTTGTGCGTGCGCTACTGTACTTTTCTTGCTCCTGTGCCGTCATGCTGGATTTCTTTCAATCTCTGTACAGTATTGTGCGTGTGCTACTGTACTTTTCTTGCTCCTGTGCCGTCATGCTGGATTTCTTTCAATCTCTGTACAGTATTCGAATAGCTACTCAATTTAGATTCGAGTATCCGGGTACTCGCGTAATTTAGGTTCGGATATCCGTATTATCTTCGCGGTAAATCCATTGGATAATAAAAGTCCCGAGTATCCAAGTATCAGGGTACTCGCGTGATTTGGATTCGAAGATTCAGATACAGCAAATTACCCTCGCGGTGAGTTTATCGGAAATTAAATATCGAGAGTATCCGAATATCCCCGAGTATCGAAGTATATTCCGAGTATTCCCGAGTATCCCCGAGTATCCCCGAATATTCCCGAATCTAGGCACTCGCGTCACTAAATATCAGTGTCCTCCAATCTCCCGTACATACTGATTTTCGCATTTTTTAATCTTCATCCTTTACCTAAACTTGCTCTTTCTAATCGAAATCCAGAGAAGAAAAGCTTCACATTCGAGTAAATAACAAAGAACATCCGAGTCAGGATACTCGAATACGTACTCGGATCGAGTATTCAGACTCGGATTCCAACACCACCATTCGAATTAAGAGTACTTCGATTACTCGAATATCCGGATAGTAAGAGCTCTCCCGCAAACTGTCTAGAAGGTTCCAATTGAATGGTTATTATCGTCGCTGAAACAATGTTCGAGCACATAGTTCGCGTGTTCGATGCATGATTCCGTGAGAATAAAACGTAGGCGTTCGAACGCGATAGCGTTTATTAGAAGATCATAACCGTTCCCTTTTTTTAACGTTCGACGGGTTATTTTCAAGGCAATTATCCAGCGGCACGCGGTTTCTCCTTTTTTCTTTTTCTTTTTGTCAAAGAAGGAGAAGAAAGAACGAAGGAATCCGTTGGAACGTAAAATTAGAAAGTATACTTAAAATAGTGGTGTCGGTCGCCTTTTGAAATCGGACAGTACAACGTTCCTCCTCTCGTATCGCGTAGAGAGAAGAAAAGATGTTACGTTTTATTAGTGGCTAGCTCATAAGCGTATACGTGCACCGTTGTATAGTCGGTGGAAGCGATACGACGAGATAAGGAGCTGGAGCCTCGCTTAGGGTCGTTCGATGTCAAATTAGACTTGGTTCTTACATTGCAGAATATTTAAAAAAATTATCTGCGCTTTAATCGTTGACGAAGGTTCATTTTTACCAATACGAAAATTACTCTGAAGTTTCGTGATAACTTAGGGTAGGTTTAATCCTTTTTTTTTTTTTTACTAAAGGTGACTATAGTCATTCATCGTCGAATTTTCGCTCTATACTAAAGGTGACTATAGTAATTTACACATTGAGCGCTCTTTGTATACCAAAGATGACTATAGTCACCCAACATTGAACGCTCTTAGTATACTAAAGGTGACTATAATCATCCATTATCGAGCGCTCGCTATATCCACTCAGTGACTGTGGTCACCCATAAAAATTTCACGCATAGCATAACTCGATATCTCCAAGGAATCTACCCTTACCTTTGTCGACTTCTTTTCTTTTATTCTCTTCAGATCTGTGAACATAACGGTATTGCGATATGTACGCTCTGCCGCTACTAATTTAATATCCACGCTCGCGTCTTGACTGAACTCTGCCATAGCAAAAGGGTTATTACCGTATACCGTAAATGAAAGAAATTTTAAATATAAATTCACAAACAACGGACAGCCCTGAATGCGGCTGTATCAATCGATGATCGGCCGCTTAATCACTCAACGCTCACGCTCGTGACAACTAACATAATTTTGTTTACTTTCTTTCATTTTCCATATTGCGTTATTTTTTCCATTATAGCAAAAATCTCAGTTACAGCATTACAAATAACGCGAAACCTATTTCCACACACCTAATTATCATTTACGACACATCGAGTTGAGAACAATATGTGAGCGTTAAAGTGTAGTACTTCAGTTCCCCACCTCGCTGTATCGCTTCCACCAACTATACCACGGCGTTAATCACCGTGACCACACGTCTCTTGCCGACTCGCGACTGACTTTGTATGTAAAATACCGACGATCCGCATTCGTTGGACAATTTTTAAACGCCGTTACCAATAAAAATGGCGCGCCCATCTCTGTACATTTCCCCGCGATATTTAATAGCGATATTTTTTTATTCCTCGACGAAGTGTGCACGGTATTCTAAACCGAAAGAAAGAGGCAAAAACGGGAAACCGAAGAAACGGTAAATAATATAACAAAGCTTCGTATTACTCGAAATGGTTATACGTACCATCGAGACGAGAATAAGAAAAAGAAAAAACAGAAACACACGTAACATAAGTATCGCCGTATTCTTCGACCCGACGATTAATCGTACGTGCATCGAATACAGAGTAACATAGCATTATCGCGTTTAGTCATCTAATCTATTACGTATACACGGCGGTTAGGCGTGTCGGTAAGTTAAATTGAACAGTTTAAGCTAACCTGGATGAATGAAAATAATTCACCACGTTCAATTAACTCGACGACATCCTGTATTTTAGATCTTTCGCGGTAATAAATCGATGTTAGGACATTTTCTTCTTTCTTTTTTTTTTTTTTGGTTTTCAAATAAGGGCTCGTCCGATGTGAAAGAAATAACACTTTGCACACGACGTGTCCCTTTCGAACGTTTACTTTTTCCT
>NW_017100842.1:542690-545131 GCF_001263275.1 Habropoda laboriosa
ACATATTTTACGAACTCTTGTCGTGAAGACACGAGTAACGAATGTATCGTGTATCAGCGTGAAATGAACGTTGGTGCAGGTAGTATCCCGTGTAACGTGGTTAATAAGTTACGCGATTTTTGAATTCGCGTTGCAGGAAATCTGCGAGAATTTTTCAGTTTAAAGTGACACGTTTCGAATGACTATTGCCATGCCTACGTTTATTTTCTGTTTTATCAAATAGGACAGAGGTTTTTGATCAAAGTAGGTTTTTATAGGTTTTACAGGTTTAATGAAATAGGTTTTTAAAAACTAAGCGACATACAGTGACTCCCGCTAATATTCGGACGCTATTTAGAAGATTGTAACTTTTTTAAAATTGGACCGAACGACTTGAGCGTTTTTGAGAAGTTAGAAGGAGTACTGTACTATGCAGATGACGTGTAAAAGAGATTTTGGAAAAATTGCGAAGATCGCTGTATATGTACATTATTTGTAAATAGATTAAAAAAAAAAAATGAGGACAAGAAAGGAAGTAATGTTAGAATAATTGGTCGACGCGCGCTCGTGATCACGTTTCTCTCAGGTATTTAGCGTGTTTGTAATTCTAACGACACTCACACACACATACATATGCATACAGAAAGACACACACACACACGATACTCTGTAATATACATATGATTCAGGTTAGATATCTTCCTTCCGGAAGATGGTTTGTACGATGCAAAGAAGAAGAAGAAAAAAGTCCGTTCTCGTGTTTCTCTTAGGCGGCTTCCTTCGTAATCGTCATCGAATCGACGCTTTACTGCATGCTCTCGAGAAATTCGTAGATTTTTTATATAGGTCAGAGGATCCTTAAAACGATTCTGCCGACCGTGTACATACATATTTATATTTCATCGTTCGTTTTCGACAGTTTAACACGCGGATTTAGGTATAAACTTCGTAGAGGAATCTTTCTCGCGGTGGCGCTTACAATTTTACGGACAACGAATGAACCGGCGAGTGAAAGTTTTTATAGGTCGTAACTTGCCTCGTCGATGTTATTTTCACGAAGACTTTTTTTCCAAATTTTTCGGACGAGCGTGAAACACTAGTCGTTACAATAGACGAATTAATTGTAATGAAATATCCTTTGACGTACAAAGTGAAATCAGTTAAGGCGATAGGAGAAAATTTTTAGACGTAATTTAAATAATTTAGCGAATAAGATTGTCGCGTCACCATGCACGTGAGGAAACTTCGGCCTGGCGGATTATAATCATAAACTTCGTTAGTCATGTTCGACCGCTAGACCGGGGTACCAAACTCACATCGGCCCGCGGTAAACCTCCCCGAGCGAACTCATCGACACGACGAAAACAATCAGATCTATTTCAGACCGAATGGACGAACCTATGATAACGACGATACTACTTTTTCTGGTTTTTCCAAAGGACGATAGGGTTAATTAGGCCCAGCTGACAAAATCTTTCCTGTCCCGTTACTCAATACCTGAAATTCCACCTCCCTGACCATCCTCTCCGCGACGCATCCTCACCCTGCATCCACCAATACCGAAAAAGACGTTCCATCCCACCATACGTACCAACTGACGAATCACGGACGATCATAGTTAATAAAGGTAACGACACAGACGGGAAAGTCACGTTGCGACAGAAAAATCGAATAACGAAACTACTCTCTAATGCGACATCTTGTGTCAATCTTTGTAAACTCAGTCTTGATCAAGTAAAATTCTCGAAAACGTCGAATCTTAATTAGAACCACCAAAAGAGATCGATTTCTCAGTTGGGCAGCAAATCCATACCGTCGCATAGTGTGTAAGCGGGATTTACAAGCTCGCGAAATTCTTACCGAAAGGATTGCGGTCAACGGGAAGCTACAAAGATGGAAGAAATAGCAAAAAATGAAAAGAAGTTTCACGTTTGATTTGAAATTTTAGAGTTCAAGGTCATGCTATTATGCATGTTTAAGTGCACATTAATATCTGCTGCTACATACAGTAGAAAAAAATATATACGTTCGTATGAAGAAACATAGGTGACCTTGAGAAGAAATTTATCTTCCATCTTATTCACACTTTGAAACTGTGTAAGTTACGTCTAAAAATTTTCCTGTACCACTGTAGCTAAAGAAGATAATTAGGTGGTCCATTTCACATGGCCCACCCTGTATAATCGCTTTACTCGCTAGTTCGTACGATCTCCACCAACTCAGAGATTCTTAGATTAAAGAATTCTTAAAAAATCTTCGCTCCTAGTGACGAATTTCTATCTTCTAAAAAAAAAAAGTAGACGAGAAAACTTTACTATTCTCCTCTACGTTTCGTCTCTAATTCTAATACGACAAATTATTCTCGATACGTCTTAACAATGTTCAACTTAAGAAGAATTAAACAGAGATAAAAAAAAAAAAAAGAATTTCCGTACATTTCACATACGAAGAGAAAGTTACCA
>NW_017100842.1:545213-581713 GCF_001263275.1 Habropoda laboriosa
TCTTTTGTCGAAAAGAAACGTTTTTTACGCGACGAGCGTAATCGCGGATCTCCTCCAATTTATAGGCTAGTGTTTCATTTGATGGCGAAACCGAGCAGTATTACGAGCACCGTTCCTCTCTTGACCGCCGTTCGAACGGGACAAGCGCGCGGACGAGAGCGCAGCGACCTCTGCGACGATTTTCAATAGGCGAGACTCGTTGCTCGATTACAAAAATTACGCCGTGTCTGTGTGTAACGAGCGATTGGTGTACTTATTACGACGACGATGCTGGCTAATGCTGATTGTTCGATTCCGTATTTGCATAACGACACGATAGTTGAGGAAATTGAAATGAAGGAATTGAGGAAATACGAGTTGCTTTATTAAACGGAGAGAGAGAGAGAGGAAGAATGCTGACGTGTGAACGAGTGAAAGAGAGCGAGTGTGAGAGAGAGAGAGAAAGTGTGGAAGAAAGAGAGTTTTTTTTATTGCGATCAGCAGAGACAGTATTGTTACACCGTTGATCGTTATATGTGCATACGAAGCTTCGGAAATAAAAGAATCTAAATCATAGAGCGACGTGTTTCCCTGCCTGTTAATAGAAAGCTGTTGGTTTATTGCCCGAAACGGTTTGATATATGAGAATTCGTATACACGAGTACAGGATATTTCGATTCGATTTGCAGAGGAAGCAGATATTTTACGATTGTCGGAGTTGCCTTTTTCGATATAGCGTGATTTATTTTGAACGTTTTTGTTGTGTTGTTATGTAAGTGTAACTTAAATGAAATGTCCTGTATAAGTTTAAATTATTTTTGGTAATGAAGACGTTGATGGTTTTCTGGAAAATTCAACAATTATCATTATTTAGAAATACATCATACCACGCTTAATTTTTTAATTTATTGTTCAATTAATCGATCGATAAGAGAATGACGCATACTTGTTATAACATAAGTGTAACTTAAATGAAACATCCTATACAATTTTAAATTATTTTTAATAACGAGGACGTTAATAATTCTCCAGAAAATTCAACAATTATTATTATTTAGAAGTACACCATACCACGCTTAATATTTTAATTTATCGTTCAATTAATCGATCGCCAAGAGGACGATACGTTCCTCGTCGGTCGATCGTCGTTTTGCGTTTCCGTTTCCGTTCGAAACGAACGTCGAACGCTACACTTGAACGGATGATATCCTGCAGCTGCGAATACGTGCGCGAGAAGGAACGATTTCACGTGTAACGTGAAAGGACGCCACGCTCGGATATCTTCGGGGACGAGGAACTGGTCCACCCACTGGGAATTCCACATTTTTTCGATTGGCTATCGACCAAGGAGGAGCACGGGAAGCAAACGTGAACGCGATCGATTCGCGTTGATCTCGATTGAGAACGATCCTTATCGAGGTTTGCGCGCCGCTAGCGACATCTGCAACAGTTTGGCCTGTCTGGAACACAATGGAGATACGTCGTGAAAACAATTTCACTGTTAATTTTAACGATACACAGGTGATAAAATTGCAAATAATCCGACAATTATTCTCGTTCAAGTTGCAAGAAATGATGGAAGAACGTGTAAACGATAATTTTCACTGATTATTAACCTCAAATTGACGTCGACTTTTTCGGATAACCTTTTGCCAAGCTACTTTTTACAATCCTTGTTACTTTACGCGCCATTTTTTTACAGTCTATATTTTCATTCTGTGCGCGCGTTTTAAAACAAACTGTTTTATTCCCTCGGCACCGCCGGTGAAAAAGTAGCTTACCGTTGTAAACAGCGCACGTACAACGATAAATTCTAGCGTGTACGCAAATACAACGTTGTTTACGAATACTGTGTTTCGTAGGAAGAGATATCCAGAAGGCTGAAGAAAGGGAAACGCTACATTTGGTATCATTCGATGTTTATTCCGCTACAGCTTAATTCCCACTTTAAACGCCGGCCACTCGACAACTGATTCCTATCTCATCCCAGCGATCCAAGCCATTAGTCATTCCGAACGATCCTACGATGTAATTATTATCTTTCACTATTTATTTTTCTTACTACGTCCCGGACAACAGATTCTTTGAGGTTATATTTTTCCCGCAGTATTTATCCCGGCGAATTGCATGTCGTAACACGTGTGGACACCCGTGTTCATGGGTTTCACCTCCAAAATTACAGCCATACTCGTCTTACATAACCCAAACAACCACATAAAACTCCATCAAGAACGCAGTAAGTCCTTCGTTTCTCCTAATCAATTTCAATACCACGATTTCCGAAACGACCTAACATCTCTGCTCATTTTTCATAAATCCCCAATGTGGTGCTCGTACGTTATGGAACGTTCTACAGAGTGATCTTGCGACATCGGAGAAGCACCGTAGAAGAATCTATAGTACATTCCATTTGCTTACGCGAACTCGTACGCATGATAATGAACGAAGAGTCTAGGTAAGGCGATGCAGACCGTTTAATTCGCCCGTGGCTCGATCCGTTCGCCGGACGGTATTTACACGCAACACTCGTGTCCTCAGACGGATGAAATCTCCTGTTTTCCAGCTGAAGCTCCGCCGCCGGCGCTCGTAACAAAGCGCGAGTGTTAACGAAGCGCGACGAGGGCGTACCGCGCGGACCAGCTTCACGCTGCTCCTTTGGCCGAGGTAAAATTAGAGGTGCGCCGCCGCGGCAATTATTAAAATAGAAGAGTGACCGGTGGGTTCAAGCGGAGGACTGACTCATCCACGGCGGAGGTGAAAAAGCGCGAAATCTATTTGTCGACCGGCTGCACCAGCTGGACCCAATCGAGAGGGATTCTCGCGATCCCCGGGTCATTGCCATCGCGACGACCGCACTCGAAGCCTTCTCCATTGGCCATTGTTGACTTTGGCCCTGGACTACGGAGGGAACAAATCATCGTAAAGACGCCGCGGTGTACTGCTTATCAGTTTCATCTGATTCCGAACGCAACCGTGTGCGACGTGACTGGAATTTACGGACGCCGGTATAACCATTGGAGTGGAGAGTCGCGCGCCCGCTCAAGGCGAGCACTCCGCACGGCGAGGCCTGGTAAGACGTTACGTTATTGCGGAGCGGGGCTCGTTAACCCCTCGACTGCCTAGGGTGAGACGTGTGCGACGCCAATAGGGGTTTCGAGTGAAGGAAGGGTTAGTATAGCTTGGGATCAATATGATTCTGATTTAAGGAGGTAGATAGGTATTCCTGGGACTCGTGAAGGACACTTCTTCAGCGTGTAAAATTAATCTTGCTAATAATATTTATGCGCAGGAGAACTGTTTTGCATAGAAATACACTATGGTGTTGTACAGTGTTGTAACAAAAGTTTCCGGACACCGAGTTTAATAATTTATTATAGTCGAACGGGAGATAGCGAAAAGGAAAGCACGATACCTTGATAAGTTAACATATCCTGTTAACGTCAAATGTTTCAAATGTTGCTACGTAAATTAAACATTTTTTTGCAATCTGAGTTAGAGGAACTTTTGTTACATACTGTACTATAAGTAGAACAGGGTTGTGTCGACGATTAAATGATTAAATGTTTTTGTTAAGAGAACAAGTAGTTCCACCGAAGAGATTTGTTTAAAACGGGATATTCGTCTTTCCAGTGAATTTAAATTAATTAACCTTCAGCCTGGAATGGCTTTAACCCCCCTGTGTACTTGAAGCAGAGGAACACCAGAAGTAATCAGACACCGTGCTTCGAAAGAACAATGCGTGTCGCTTTAACCCCAGTCGAGGCTAAGGTTACGCTCAGCGTACAGTTACCAGACATCCTTTTTCGGAGCTTCGGTAAGAGAATGAAAAGGGATAAAGTAAGATATTTCCTGTACTTATATTCATTTTTGGAGCAAACGTCCAACTTTATCGGTCACAAATTTTTCTACCTGGTACTAAGGTATAAAACCTTTGCAGACTAATCTGTGTCTGGCCCAGAAGGCAGCTGGTTTTTGGGGGCCTTCTATTCAGGGTCGAAGATTTGCCAACTGAATAGCCGTCGGGTTTCTTCGAGCTAGAGTTGCTGACATCATTTGTTTCCTCCCCGTCACGTTCTTCCTGCTTTCGGCTTACGTTGAAAGGAACGGAGGCAAGCTTTAGTCGATTTTCGTCGGTGAACTAGCTGAGCTGTGACACAGGTAAAAATACATCGGAGGATCGTGTCACCAAGCTACTGGAAGATATTATCCTCACTTTCTTCGAATTCTACACGTGCTTCCTTTCCCGATCCGTGTTTACCTTCACCAACACAGATTGAGCACGCGGCGGTAGTAATAATCGTAAAACGATCGGCGTGAAAGTACGCCGATGATTGGCCAGCCTGTATGTGATCTCATATCGCGGCGTCTTACATAAGGCAAGATGAAAACTCGTTAGTGTGTTAATTGAACGACGATTGTGCAACCCACCGTCTAACTTCCTCTTTGGAAAAAGTAGTTCCTCTCTGTAATAACCCACTGCTCAACGCCTCTTATCAAGATACAGTTTGTGTTACTCGCTTCTCTTCCATGACTATCGAGAATCTACCTGTAATTTTACCTGTTTATTTAATTCCACGGGTACCGGTCAATTTGTATACAAAATAACATAGACAGAGTAAAAATGAAATATCGATAGTTAGTAACGAGAAGGAAAATTGAATCAAATGAAACATTAAGTTGAATCAGGTGCGGTAATAAGATTGATCATTGATAAAACACTTGAATAAGAACATTTTATTAATAGTCAACATAGTAACACATACAGTATAGTAATAGTTAACATACAGACGTTTAAAAAAATGTAAGAGAGCCTGAAACAAATCAAGAGTGGTCGTACGTAATTTTATCTATGTTACGAAGTTTTCTTCTCTTGTTACAACTTCGGAAATTTTGAAAAAAATTATTTCTACTTGTAATAACTTACTACTGTAGGCTTCTCATCGACAAGTTGTCATTCATATGATTCGTTAACTATACTCCGTTATCAATTCAAAACACTGTTACGTCCTCGGTTTTTATCACATATCTACAACGACAAACTTATTCGTTTCAGGGCAGAGAGGATTGGAGCATCTGGCTAGCGCGGCAAAAGTTGCGAATGCGTCCCTGACCCTTACCTGATCGACTTCTTTTCACCCGGTGGGGCCTACGGAGTTTCACCTCGTCCCTCAGAGGTTCCCCTCGAAAGGAGCAACCTGCCGTCCAGCATCGCTGCTTCTCTCCAGCATCCTCGTCCATCCGTCTCTCTCGTTTTCTCGCTGTACTATCTCTCTCCTCTTTTTCTATTTCGAACGCAGCGATCGTTCCCTCTTCGTTCAACAAAACGCCTCACGACTACAAGCGTCTCTTTTTCCTTGGTGTTTGTAGCCAGCATGGAAGGGGCCAGAGGCCGAAGGAGAAGGAGAAGAACCAGTCGTGAACCAGAACCGTCGGTCCTCAGAATCTCCCAGTCACCTCTTCGAGTCTGTACGGGGACCAGCGCGTGGATTTGTTCCCGATCTCGCGTACACACACTCTCGACCTTTTCTCTTCTTTCCTTTTCTTTTCCTCTCTCTCCCGCTCTACCCGGCGCACACGAACGAACGAACGATCGCTGGCGACGATCGATCGATCCCAGCATCCAGGATGAAGACGGGGACGCGCGGCGTGTACGCGGAGGATTGACAGGACGGTGAGTCGATTTCGAAAATCGCGCGAATACGCAACCGCGCGAAAACCGGTCGACGCGACGCTGTCCCACTGCGGGATCGTGACATTGTGGCCCGAAAAACCGGTAACTGAACCGGTGCAAAATTCCACGAGAAATTAATTTGTATCGATAGATCAGCGGATCGATATGATATGTATATGTATATATGATAATTGAGGAGTTGATGTGTGGTAAACGATGCAAGAGACAGAGGTGAAAATTTTGTGTTTGCTCGTGTTGGTTCACTTACGTCGTTTATGACTTGGATGCGATGAACTTTCAGTGTTTACCAACTTTGCAGATTTAGAGGGGAAATGTGTTATTTATTTGTACATTCTAGTTGGAGTATACTATTTTTGTATACTTACGTTGTTTTCCATTTTAACTTCTCAATTGTAATTGATAATTTTTGATTGCTAATTAGAAATAAATTTGTTATTGAATTCGTTAATTATAATTGATATTTTTTTAAATATTTTTCCTTGGAATATTTATGAATGAGATCTGCAATGGAATAGCGTTTTGGTTCACTGATACATTTTTTCATTGTTAATTGGAAATCAATTTTTTATAACAGATTATAGGAATCATAGATTAATGTAAATTTTCACCTCTGCCATTTACATCGTTTGCCATTTCAACTCCTCAATTGTAATTGATATTTTCGGTAGCTAATTAGAAAGAAATTTCTTATCAGATTCGTAGATTGTAATTGATATATTTTTCATACTTTCCCTTGAATTATTTATAAACGATATTTGCAGCGAGATAGTGTTTCTGTCGACCGATACAACGCTGCCATGTTTGTTTTCGTAAGTCGTTGAACGAAGACTTAACATTGGAAGCACATCAAATATCCCAGTAATACATATTCTAAAACAAAAAAATTCAACCTCAATTTATCACGAGATCTTATTAACCCCTTAAAGCTCACATTTTTCACAACTTGGTGTGCCAAAAATGATCAATTTCATTTTTTTTTCAATTACTTCCTAGTGTCATAGCAATAAGTTTCCCATTTATTTATAATCCTGTAACTTACATTTTCACGATAGAATAGAAAGAACAGCGCAATACGAAAAGTTTAAGAAAATAATTTTAAAAAAGTCACACTTTTTCGAGGATTAATTGTTCACGCGTAAGACAGTCCTCGTTGACAAAAATCATGAATGAAGCATGTTCGATTGCGCGTGAAAGTATCGATCGTCCCGTTACGAGATCGTAACACTGTCGCATCAATTATGACCAAAGAGTCGCGATAGAAACGCCGGTGGAATCGAAAATTCAGTCTCGTGTAACGCGTAGGAGACTTTCTACCCGCGAATCGTCATTGGGCCGATGTAAATGCTTCTCTCGAAGGACAATAAAACGCGCGAAGAAGCGTGGGACACATTAAATTCCACGGAGTGAAATCGGTTACACGAGTGAAATTCGCGTACAGCTGATCCGTTGTTATTAACAAATTAATCAACGCTTGGAGATACGGAAGAGAATGTAGGAAGGGTAACAGGGTGTACAGGCGCGCACGATGTTCGGTACACGATTAATTGATCCGCTTGGTTATTCAACTACGACCGCGCTTGCTTGATCGTATTCTCGGAGCAATTCGGAGCGTGCTGCATCCAGATGATGCATTCATTAATGCCTCTTCCCCGTATAAATTGCGACAATATATAGGTTATTGAGAATAATTATTTCATGCGTGCCGTGTATAAGCGGCTTGTTTCACGTGCTGCACGGAGAGAGAGAGGAGTCAATAACCTGGCTGAGTCTCTCGAGCAGGCCTCTTCGGAGTCGTTGTAAATTCGTGATAAAAGTGTTAGGACATCCCATAAGTTCGTGCCGGTGGCGACAAATATTTTAATGAAAATTGGGGGAAATGCTGTAGCGACGATGTGGTGGTCTTGTCAAAAATGGAATAGAAAAAAGTTGTGGAATGAGAAGACTCTTCTTTTTTTTTCATCAGATTTAAAGGTTCGTTGGAAATTTTTGTCTAAATTAGAAAATTCGACACGAAATTATGGGATGATCTACATAATATTGAGGTGCGTTTAGGTCGAACGAAAGAGTACTCTTTCGCCCTCCACTTGCAAAAATTTTTCATATATTCGTTTGGATTTGAATTTTGTCAAAGTCGGGAATTATCTTACCGAAAGAAGAATAGGAAAAAATTGTGGAATGAGAAGGTACTTACTTTCCTTTTTTCTCAGATTTATAGGTTCCGTGGAAATATTGATCTAAATTATAAAAAATTATAAATATTCTAAATTATGAAATTACAAAATTATAAAATTCGACACGAATTATGGGATGACCTAACGTTAAAGTGCATTTAGGCCAAACGAAAGAATACTCTTTCGCCCTCCGCTTCAAAAAATTCTTCATACATGAGTGTGGATTTGAATTTTGTCGAAGTCAGGAATGGTCTTACCAAAAAAAAGTAGAAAAAATTTGTGGAATGGGAAGGCTTACGTTTTTTTTTTTTTTTTTTCATCAAATTTGAAGGTTCTTTGGAAATATTAATCTAAATTATAAAAAATTCTAAATTCTAAATATTCTAAATTACAAAATTACAAAATTATAAAATTCGGCACAAATTATGAGATGACCTGGCGTTAAAGTGCGTTTAATCCAAACGAAAGAATACTCTTTCATCCCCAACTTCCAAAAATTCTTCATACATTCATTTGGACTACAATTTTATCGAAGTCAAACGCAAACGAGCATTTCTCCGTTCGATCTAAACGCTCCTCTACTATAACCACGATCTTCTCAACCTGCCTCTGTATTAATCAGGATCGAAAAACTTGCATCGCGACATCCTACAGGAAACCAACCTCTATCTCGCGTAAATCGCGTCTGGTCCACCGTGTTTGTACGGCAAAGTAGCTTTCGTACCGCGTTTTTCCACGAGCGTGGAATATCGATCCGCTGGTAACAACAGTTTTCATTCCGAGATTCGAACTCGCGATCTAACGAGCAGATCGAAAAACGCTGGATCGCTTTAGCCAGCGGCTTTTCTGCCGGTTGCTCAAACTACTACACCCACGCTGGCCGTTTACGATTTGCATATCGCGTTCTGCTATTTCTTCGTGTTTACGAGCGATTCGATCGCTGGTTACATTCCACACGAGCATACCTTGCTACTCGTGGAAACAAGTGGACCTCGGTTACGTGGAAATTCAACGATAAGGCACGCAGTCTTTGTCGCTACCGCCCGCGATAAAACCTTCGAGATTCTCTGCCTGTTTTCCAGTAACGCCAGGTTTATTCTTGGAGGGTAATTAGGGATTATCCGCGCGAATGTGTTCATCGTTTTATTACAGCAGGTGATACTTCTGATGATTTAGAGATATACATATGCAAATTGAACGGTACATGGAATTTTGTTCGCCTTTTGAACTTTGTTCACGCTGATGAATTGATCAACAGTTTGTAGGAAGTTGTTTGTGGACGTTGATAGATAGGTGGAGTGTAATGGTTAATTTAGAATAGATGACATCAGTAAATGTAGGTTCTGTGTGATACTTTTGCAGATTTGAAGACACCTGTGCAAATTGAATGTTACAAAGAATTTTGTTCATCTTTTGAACTTGGTTCATTTTGCTGAATTTTTTATGGATATTGGTAAATAGAGTGTAATGATTAATTTAGGACAGATAGAGTCTCTAAATACACTGTGTGATACTTATGTAGATTTAAAGATACCTGTGCAAATTAATTATTGTAAAGAATTTTGTTTATCTTTTGAACTTTGTTCATTTTGCTGAATTTTTATGGACATTGATAGATAGAGTGTAATAGTTAATTTAGGACAGATAGAATCACTAAATACACTGTGTGATACTTCTGTAGATTTAAAAATACCTGAACAAATTAAATGGTATATTAGAATTTTGTTTATCTTTTGAACTTGGTTCATTTTGTCAAATTGTTTATGGACATTGATAGATAGAGTGTAATAGTTAATTTAGGACAGATAGAGTCTCTAAATACACTGTGTGATATTTCAGCAGCTTTGAAGATTCCAGTGCACAGTAAATATAAAAAATTTTGTTCATCTTTTGAACTTGGATCATTTTGTTGAATTGTTTATGGACATTGATAGATAGAGTGTAATAGTTAATTTAGGACAGATAGAATCACTAAATACACTGTGAACCTTCTGCAAATTTGAAGATACCAGTGCAAATTAAACGTAAATGTTACATACTTGCGTTGATTAACTCTTTGTGGCATAGTGGGGTAAAAAGTGTCCCACCTTTTTAATACTTACATATGCACAGTGGGATGTTTTTCATCCCACCTTGAAACATTAAGAAAACAAAACCTGTTTTCACAAATTTCACTGTGAGATTATTTATGTCCCACCTAATAATTAATTATCTCAACATTTTTCTTTAAGTTTTAGTTGTTTTATGTCGTTATTCACACCTACTTTCTTAAATTTTTTTCAAATAAAATTCCTGTGCAACTAGAGTGCAGCTTTTTGTCTTAAAATTCTGTGCTCCAAAGAGTTAATAGAGAATTTATCAGTAGTTTGTACGATCTTGTTTACGAACATTGACAGATACGTAGAGTGCAATGGATAATTTAGAGCAGATGCAGTCACTAAATACACTGTCCCAAATAGATACGAGATTATCTACTCGAAGGACTGTCGCTGTGTAAAATGCATTAGATTAATTAGACGTTTAATGTGCGATACATCGCATCGAATGTAAACCATTATTCACGTACTCCAACAGAGTTGAACAATTTTATCATCGAAATGATTCATGCAGTTACACGAAGCTTTGTTATAAAACTGCCTTGACAAGTCGACGAACGCATACATTTCAGAGATTAGGCACTATTCAAACGTGATGATCCTTTAAACACACCACAATACACATTCACGAATATTTTCGAAAGACACGTAACGGAAGCTTCAAATATTTTCCATAAAAAGAAAAAACACCGTTCTTCGTTATTTACAGTTACAGTTATAGTAAAAATTCTGAATATGTATTTGGCAAAATCGAAAAAATAAAAATAGTCGAAAAATAAAGGAAACGATAAAACAGTGCGTAGAGAGTGCATATTCTGGAAAGGATACATGCTGTAATGAAAACAAAAAGGGGCAAACCCCAAATTATTAACCCTTTCGCTGCGGCAGATAATCGGCAAAATCTTTCGTTTTGGCGTTTAAAAATTTTTCAAATTTTAAAATTTGTCATTTTGAAATTTTTCTTACCAAATTAAATTAAGAGTACTCAGAGGATTGAATTTTAAGAAAAATTTAAGGATTGAATTGAGCCAAAAGTGTACCAGAAGTCACCCCAACAGTGCGACAAAATTTTCATAGCGCTGATAACAGTGAAAGGGTCAATACGTATGTCTATGCTTCGGTAGTTAATAAGAATAATTATTAAACTACATTCGAGCCCTCGAAGATGTCGAAAATCGCGAATGATCCAAATTTTTTGACCAAGAGCTGCAGAAACAGCGCGTTCCAGCGAATTGACACGTCGCAAAGTTCGTTTAAACACGACGACAGGCGCGTTATTTATACAGGCGGCGAAAGAGTCGATCCTCATCTCGCGACTTATCAAGATCCGCGGCTTTTCTGTCGATACATATAAGGATACCTGTTACCGTCACGGCGACAAACCCTGTGGAAACGTTTTACGTTCCTCTTATTCTTCCTTTCTCTCTGCATCCACCGGTTCTGCCTCGAAGCGTGCACGATCCCTAGATACAGGCAATTAACGCTCTACCACGCGGAGATCCACGGTTTATCTCTGATAATCGTCCAACGATCATCCAAGCATTAGGCCGCCATTAGCCTGCCGCGCTGGATACACGTCGTTTACGCGTCTACGGTAAAGAGAGTTATTAACCTCGTGTATACGTTCATATAACATGGAGGCTCCTCTTCCTCCCGATCGGACCAGTCGCTTTTGATACATGGCGAAACCGCTTTGGAGAACGCTGCGAGGCCAGTTACGTGACTCGTTTCACAGCCAGGTTCACCCAGACGCCTTGCAGCAGCCTTTCTTCGAGATTGTTCGGTGATAAAACGAGGCTTTGGTCGTCGATGCGGCTGGGTTTTAGGGAAACCTGGAGTAGGGTTTCCGGATTTAGCTGTGGGTTGCCTGGTTTTAAGGAGTGATTATGTAGAGTGTTTTGTAACGAGTTTTGAGGTGGAATTCTTGGGGAGATTTTGTGGTTCGTGCTGAATTCTTTATTGCTAGGTTTGGAAATTTTATGTTTAGGATTTGGGATACAATGTGGGGACTTATAGAGTAGTATTGAGGTGGAATTTTTTGGGTTTGATGGTGAATTCTATGTTGTTAGGTTTTGAAATTTTATATTTAGGGTTTGGGATGCAATATGTGGACTTATAGAGTAGTATTGAGCTGTTTTGTAGTGAGTTTTGAGTTTGAATTCTTGGGAATTTTTTGGGTTTGATGGTGAATGCTATGTTGTTAGGTTTTGAAATTTTATATTTGGGATTTGGAATGCAACATGTGGGCTTATAGAGTAGTATTGAGGTGTTTTGAGGTGAAATTCTTGAGAATTGTTTGTGTTTCATAGTGAATTCTGTATTGTCAGGTTTCTATGTTGTCAGGTTTTGAAATTTTATATTTGGGATTTGGAATGCAACATGTGGGCTTATAGAGTGGTATTGAGGTGTTTTGAGGTGAAATTCTTGAGAATTGTTTGTGTTTCATAGTGAATTCTGTATTGTCAGGTTTTCAGATTTTACATTTAGGATTTGAGATGCAATGTGTGAACTTATAGAGTAGTATTGAGGTGTTTTGAGGTGAAATTCTTGAGAATTGTTTGTGTTTCATAGTGAATTCTGTATTGTCAGGTTTTGAAATTTTACATTTAGGATTTGAGATGCAATGTGTACACTTATAGAGTAGTATTGAGGTGTTTTGTAGTGAGTTTTGAGGTGGAATTCTTGGCACTTTTTTGGGTTTGATGATGAATTCTGTATTGCTAGGTTTTGAAATGTTACATTTAGGATTTGGTATGAAATATATGGACTTATAGAATAGTATAAAGATGTTTTGTAGTGAGTTTAGGATAGTTATTCTTAGGTACTTTTGATATTCAATAATGAATTCCATATTGGTAGCTCTTGAAGTTTTACATTTAGAACTTGAGATAAAATATATGGACTTATGGCTGGCGAATAGTATGGAAATTTTTTGTAACGAGTTTTGAGTAGCAATTTTTGAGAACCTTTTATATTTCATAGTGAATTCTATATTGTTAGATTCTCAAATTTTACATTAAAAACTTGGAATAAAATGCATTAATTTATAGAATATTATAAAACTGTTTTATAATAACTCTAACATAGTAACAATTTTAAAGAAATTTTCATATTCGATGCTAAATTCCACATCGTCAGTTCTACAAATTTTACATTTAGGACACCGAGTAAAATACATAAATTCATAAAACAGTACACAACTGTTTCACAATAAATTTCGAGTAACAATTCTTAGCCTACTTTTCCCATTCAACGCTCTATCGTTAAGTTTGCAAATTTCACACTTAGAATTAGGAATACAATGCGCGAATTTAGAACAACGATTGTATTTAAATCTCATTCCATAAAGCATGTAAATACAGCTTGAACATTAGCAAACTATCAATACATCTGAAACTCTATTTACACGCTTAGTCGACGTTCAAGTATACAAATTCGCCCGCACAAGTGAATCTCTATCGTAATTTCGTGGACCTACTCGGCAACCAGCGCATCCTTTACTCCTGGTTCTTCGACTCCGTTCGAAACATGTGCCTCCACGAGCATCGTTGCACATGTGCAATGTTACGTAACAGTTTGTAATACTCATTTTGTTTGCCTTGCAAACACAAAGGAGAGTATTTAGCGCGTGCACGTTCTACAGTCACTTCTATGCTAATCCGTGCGCATTTTATCTGGGACGTCAATTGCCGTGACGTCGGCTTTTCCTGTGTCGAATGGGAAACTAAGGCTAACATTCTCTAACGACACGACACTTCCAATAATATATTAACGTTGGAATATAAACAGCGATAGTAAAAGGTTCCTGGTGAATGATGAGTCAATTAGCCGTGGAGATAAGTTGTACGAATTGAAATGAAATGGCAAGGACGATGGGGGAATTTCATTGAAACGAAAGTTACGTAGAGAGAACGCGTACACTCTTGTTCAGAAGTTGAAGAACACTTGATCGAATTCAGAATGAGAAGGAGAATTTATATTGCGATTAGAGTGTGGATTTTTGTGTGATTGTTGCAATTATTACTGTAATTATTGTAGTATCGGGGCCTCCATACCCAAATAGAAAACCTCGAAGGGACAATAGAGAGGGAGTGGTTGGCGTAGCGCGCAAAGCCGAAGGTCCCCGGTTCGATTCTCGTTGGGTCCCTCAATATTTTTCCCTAGGTTCCTACAAATGGGGGCTCGTCCGGGATAGAGGCATCTGCGGCTACACGAAGCCAGGAGGAGGTGTGCGATGAAAACATGTTGAGGGTTGCACGTCTCCCAAAAATGCGTTGTTTCGGCTGTGTGCCACTGTGTGGGGGAGTGTGCCCGAAAGTGTTGAGTTGTTCCGGGTTCGATTCCCGTTGGGTCCCTCAATATTTTTCCCTAGGTTCCTACATTACTGATATTCGAAAGGAAAGTTACAATGTTGATGAGTGTTTCTACTATAGTGTGTTTATTTATGGTTGTATGTTATTAATTGTAGGAAGGTAGGGTTGTAGATGGTGGAAGTGTGTGGTGATTGGTTTTTTCGGTGTGTTTGGTGTGTGTCTGCTGGTGGTGTGAAAGTGGGGAATTTGTTCTTACATTTGTTACATTGCTTGTCTGAAATTGGTGATGTCGAAGGTCTGTTTTATTGTCTTAGGGCATGTGGTGTCCAGGTGTGAGAGTCGTCGAATTTTTGGTGTAATATAGTAATTTGCCCATGCCGGCTAAGACCTGGCTTTTTAGAAGGTGCTGTCTATTGAAAATACCGATGTTATTGTTCGGCTCGTTGGTACGGCCGAACAACCCAAGCGGCGTCTGTTACGCATGTGACACTACTTGCTCTTAACGACAGTTAGAAAGATCTACACAACAATTAACAAAAGTAAAATTTGTTAAGAACGCAATGAAGATAGCTGAAATGCTCGCAGCAGATTGACAGCAAAACGTGAACTGTGTCATGCGCGGAATATTCCGCTTACGGATGCAAATGGGTTAAAAACGAATCAGAAACAGACACCAAGGTTATAAAACAGCGTACACAACCACCCTTAGGGCAGATACAACTAGACGAGCAAACGTACAAGTAGATACACAGACAGCCACGCAACGCATATTTGTAATGTATTATACAAAGTGTAAAACTGTTGGGGTTTTATTGAACTACACGCTTACATTGTTAAACTATATATATTAGAATAAGTATGGATTACAATATTACGAACACTGAGAGTCGAACCACACACGTGGCGGAGGTTCCATGTCCAGATTAACAACAACGGATCGGTAACAATTGCCTATCAGCGCGGGTCGCTTTCGCGCATGCGCAGAGCAACTCTTCAAAAACATAAAGTGTGGTGTTTCATTTTTCAATCGAATATACAGTCCACTAAATACAAAACTACTTCAACGAGCATTTAAAGGACTCGAGAAGTAAGCGTCGTTTATTCGTTGCCAACATCAACCGTCAGCGCTCTGACGCACCAAACAACTTCACGTTCGATAAGTGTCCCAGTACTCCTGAACAGGAGTGTACCGTCGCCCAAGGAAAAACGTCGTTGTGAGAAAACGAAGTACAAGGATAAGCACTCGCAGTTAAAACCACACAGCACGATCATTTTTACACGTTGAAAAATTAATCGCAAGGATAAAACCGTACGTTTCATTAACGAAACATTTCGCAGTCGAACCTCTCGAGAGTATTTCAATTTCGAAGGTAAAAAGAAGGAGAGAAACGAACCAGTGAATTTTCTCTTAATTACGCCGTCTGGGAGATTAAACAAATAAATTAGCCGATGAGACAGCAGAGCGAAATAGCTTGCAACTCGTTTTCAAGTGTATCTCAACTTATTCATTACCTTTCATCGAGCGTCCGTTTCGCGGGCAGCCGGAATCCTTATTTGGCGCAGGCTTCGCTCGAAGCTCGTTAAAGCGACCGTAGAAAGTTCATCGAAAGCAGAGCCGAGAGCAGTCGTCGATGAGGAGAATGTTTGGCCGTGTTATCGATAACTCCGTAACCAATTTTCCGGGCCGTCTCCGTGACATTTCGAACTTCTCCCTCTCGTTTTAAGGCTAGTTTTCCATGAAATTCTCCTCCGAAACTTCACCGTCGTTCGCCTATTCCCACGAATGTCACGTGTACAAGAGTAACACAGCTGGCTAGCCTAACAGCGTTTAACATAAGTGAACAGATTTCTCATCGAACCGTAAACGGTCGTTCCATCTGCCTAATGCGCGCGTTTCCACGATCGTTAAGGACGCTTGTTACGTGGCCTGTTCGCGGAAACAGAATCGACTTTCTCGGCTGACAATCGAGAGGAAGGTTTTTCCTTCGTTTCGCGATTTAATCAAATGTACACTCGCGTCGCTGGTATTGTTCGTTGATATTTGCCCAAGTCTTGTTGAACGATGCGATCGAACTGTCTAGATGGAAGATTTTTCATGGATATTCAGCGATTTCCTTCTGTTCTTCCGTGGGTTTCATGTATATGTCGATAACTGATTCTTTGTTTATCGGGGAGATTCTGCCCTTTTTCGTTTATGTTGCCTGAGTCGTTAGGCGGTTTCTCTTTGTCTACCTTTTGTCGGCGTTCTGTGAAATCGTGTAACATTAAATGTCAGATTTGTTAGGGAGAGGTGAGAGTCATCAAGACAGTTATCAAGAATTGCGTGAATTTTAAATTATCGCGAAGGCACTCAGAATTTTTCAACACTGAAGTAATCAGCTATTAATGTTTCACGCTTATTGTAATAAAAACATAATTTATAATTTCTGGCTAAATTTATAAATATAATTGTCTGATTATGTCACACCAAACATCGGCACGAAATTGATTTTTAAAATTTAAAAAAATTGGCGCGAAAAATCTGAAACTTTAGAAAACAACAAAACCTCGTTCCCTTCTACTCTTCTTTCAAGTCTACCACTTGACGTTGCAAAAACATAGAAAATTAACAGTATAAACACCCAACATACCGACGCGCAACACCAACTTCAGCGAAGAAACCTAACTTAAATCGTACGATGCTTCGTATACGAATATATAACGGGTGTCCAACTGCTCACGGACAGGTAGTGTAGTTATTCGTTAACCGTTAATTTACCGCGGATGCAAAGTGAACGTTGAATTAAACATTCACGACCGATCTCAATGTCTCATCACTATGACTATCGTTTCTCTATTGTTTACCAGCCCATTCGTTCTGGTCAGTTTTTCAACAGACACACCTAAGGACCTTGACATTATTCTCCCTCCTGTTGCTCCTCCGTGGACACTTATAGTACATACGAAGTTAATAATTGGCAAGCATGCCGCTTTTGATAGCTATGGGAATAACTGAGGGTATACGGTGCGTATAACGTCGTCATCGAGCGAACGTAATCGCCTTGAAATACGCTCCGCGAATACGTAATCCGCTCCGCGAGTTGCATCGTCATTCGCGGGATGCGCGTTCATTCTTAATTACACGAGCAACGTTACGTTTGCCGCTCGATTACCGACAAACACGGACGGTGACGCTGTTCTGTTGGAAATAGTCGCGGAACTCATTTCTGCCATTTTGCGCGGCGAAAATTGAGTAATTTTAGTGGAAGTAGGTTTTTCCGTTTGGATATCGAATTAGTATGTGGTGGTTATTGGGGAGGATTGAATTTATTGGATGGGAGAAGTGAGAATGGGAATAGGGAAACTTTGGGAGTTGGTTTAGGTGATTAGGTGAGTGTTGAACAGCGTAAAGTATTTATTTTTAGTTAGAGTATTAAGTTAAGCGATTGACAAATTTTTAGACGTTTTGTGTTCGTTCAGAATTCAGATACTTTTGTTAAGGTACTTTTGAGGTTCGTATTAGGTGTTCATTAAGAGGATCGTGATATTTTATATTACACGACTTAGTAGCTGGAGAAAATTGAAGATACAGTTTTGGAAAATTTGGAAAATTGAAATACAATTTGTAACTGTATTCTCAAATTTGATCTGGGAAATGACGAACGTGATATTTTATATTACACGACTTAACAGTTAAAGTATAGAAAATGAAACTACAATTTGCAACTATTTATATTGTTAAATTTTATCTGAAAAATGACGAACGTGAAATTTGATATTTTGCACGATTTAATAGCTGGAGTGTAGAAAATTGAAATCAAATTTGCAACTATTTTCTCAAATTTGATCTGGGAAATGACGAACGTGATATTTTATATTTTGCACGATTTAATAGCTGGGGTGTAGAAAATTGAAATCAAATTTGCAACTATTTTCTCAAATTTGATCTGGGAAATGACGAACGTGATATTTTATATTACGCGACTTAACCCTTTGCACTCGAAGACTTTTTGCTATAGGTAAATTGCAAATCAGATTCATTTCTATATTTAACGTATTTTTATATTATACAAGACCTTGCAGCAGTTCGTTAAAGATCGGTTCTTTCATACCATTTCGCTACTTAGACATTTACGAGAGGCTCATAAACCTATTGTCCGGTAAAATTAATTTTTTACCAAGTGGTAGACGATAATGTCGTTTCTCAGTCGCAACTCGAGTGCAAAGGGTTAATAGCTAAAGTTCAAATTTGATCTGGGAAGTGACGAACGTGATATTTTATATTTTGCACGATTTAATAGCTAGAGTGTAGAAAATTGAAATAAATTCGCAACTGTCTTTTCACATTTTATCTGAAAAATGACGAACGTGATGTTTGACATTACACGACTTAACAGTTAAAGTATAGAAAATGAAAATGCAATTTGCAACTATTTATATTCTCAAATTTTATTTGAAAAATGACGAACGTGATATTTTATATTTTGCACGATTTAATAGCTAGAGTGTAGAAAATTGAAATAAATTCGCAACTGTCTTTTCACATTTTATCTGAAAAATGACGAACGTGATGTTTGACATTACACGACTTAACAGTTAAAGTATAGAAAATTGAAATGCAATTTGCATCTATATGCTGAAATTTTCTTTAAAAGATCATCGAAGAAATTAGATTTCTAAAGGTCGAAAGATCAAGAGCGATACGTAGAATATCTAGCAACGTATGCTGAAATTTCAAGTGTTCCAATTTCTCTTTAAGACATCGTGAAATTCGATTGAATCTCGAGTGAAGTCGTTCGAAACACGATTCGAAGCGACACCGCAGAAAATGCGAAAGACCGTTTCATCGAACAATCTCCCGAAACGATCCGGACGGGCAAGAAATTTCTCCTGTCTTATTACCTCATATCACGCCGTCCTACCTGAAAATGCACACTTTTATTCCACGCAACCTCTTTTACTCGAAGAATCGTGAAACAGTCGGATGTCTTTCCTCCGTTCGTTTTATAGCATTAAGGGGGTGTTCTAGTCTAGAGTGCCATTTTTTAGCCTTTCTTAGGGATTTTTTTGTAAGGAAAGTATAAGTTTCTCAGTATCGGCATTTTGCACACATATTTATTCATGTTTGAAGAGAGTTCACAATTTTTTTCAAGTGAAAATAATCAAAACTGTCTGAATGATATATCGTTCAGTGCGGTCCCTTTAAAAAAGAGTGTCCTTCTGGCTGACACGGTTCCGCCCATTCTGTTTGTCCGAAATGAAAAAACCGAAAGGATTCTTGATTAGTACGATTGGGACTATGGTGTGAACCAGAATGAAAAAAAAATAGTGAAAATTTACAAAATTGCGGCACTTTGAATTTTGAATACTGGCTGACACGATCCCGCCCATTCTGTTTATCCGAAATGAAAAAACCAAAAGGACTCTTGATTAGTACGATTGTGACTACGGTGTGAACCAGAATGAAAAAAAAATAGTGAAAATTTACAAAATTGCGGCACTTTGAATTTTGAATATCTATTTCTTAGTCTTTCAAAGGCTCTAAAAATCAGAAAAATATATATTTTGGCATAATTCTGGTTCAGACGATAACGACGCATCCACCGAAGGTGCATGTCAAATTTGTAGTCAATCGGACAACTAGAACTTGAGATATCATCTCAGCCATTTAGAAAAACGCGTTTAAAGTTTCTCATACCAGTTACATGAGATTGCTATAAGTACTTATGACTACGGGCTACATGTCTTCTTTAACCATCTATAACTTTCTTTTTCTTTTCTTTAACTAAATTGTATCAAAATCGCAATTTTCTCAAATATACGTACGCGAGTTCGTGATCATGTCAACTATTTTTATTGCTTAAGGATGTATGAGTTTATTCGTAGCGTTTATAGTGTTTTATGAACGCTAATGTGAATCTGTCGTCTTTGAGCCTGAAAAAGTCAAGTCACCTCGTTGATCTATCGTGAGTAAAACCTAAATGCACAATTTTTTGAATTTTTATCTTACAAACCGTGTCGCATTTACCATAAGGCGCATTAGGCGCAAGGCCTCACTCTCTATGGACCTACTTTTTAAACCTTACTCTTCACAAACAATAGAAAAAACAGCCTAGTTATAGTTGCGAAATGAACTACTCATGTTTAACCCTCCCTAAGCAAACGTATTCTTTCACACTGTGTAGCTTGTGTCCAAGTCAAATTTTCTTCCTGTTTCAAGCTTTCAAAGAATCTGAAAAAATTCTAGACTACTTATCAAAGCCCTCGCTACATTATACAATTGTTCGTCAAGTGAAATGTTTCAAACCTTTTCCAATAAAAATAAAAATTCGTGTCGAAAAAATACGGGAGTAAAATTTCACTTGGGTCATAAATGACCCAGATTGCTTACAGAGGGTTAAATATCGAATTGGTAATATACGATAAAAACAGGAGGCCGCCGAAAACGAAAATGCCAAATTAATGAATTAGGCACATTCTTTTCAAGCTTCCCAATAATATTACACCTAAACCCTCCAAAAGTATAAATACGCCTCCACATGCAAATATTTCACTCGCAAAACCCTATTCAAAAAGTCGTTCAACAAAACTCAGCGCAATACTGTAATTCCATTACGACACTCGAAACACAGTACACCGAAATATCGCATTCCTCCAATAATTTAATTCGCATATTCATCGCAATTTATCGAGCTTCCACATATTTCCACCTCTCTCAATATTTTCCCAAGCTTTTTTTTCCCCTTTTATTTCGAGTTTTACGTTGCATCGACGTTCAGGTCATTAGCGACGGCTATTTATTTATTAGTGAAGCTTTGTTAAATTAAATTTATATATATAGTGACTCTAATAAAGCGTAAGCTATATTAGTATGTAATTTGAAGTCGAACATTTAGAGGTTTAAGTATACATCTGTCAGGGGAATTAGAGTATAGCTTTATTTGAGAGTCAATCAGTTTAAGTGAAATTTTGTTAAATTAAATTTATATATATACAGGGTGTCCCGTAACTCCTCGAACAACCGGAAATGGGAGGTTCCTGAGGTGACTCTGAACAACTTTTTCCTTTACCAAAATGTTGTTTAACCGTAGAGCCCGCTCTCAGGGGCGGAGAACAGAGGCTGTTTTCAGACCTTCGCTATTTTCTTCACGATTCCGACTAATTGCAGTTTTTTCAAAAATTTATACAAATGTCTCTAAGCCTTATAAAAATAGCGGTGCAAAGTCAAATTGACAGCGATCGATAACCGAGAAGTCGCGCGTCGCGTCGTTCATGATAGCGCGCGGGTGAACCTCTGTTCGCCCGTCCCTGAGCGCGGGCTCTACGCGCGCTCTGATTGGCCAGTGTTTTTCGTTAATAATTCAAAAACGAAGCTTCAACCAACATTCTGGTAAAGGAAAAAGTTGTTCAGAGTCACCTCAGGAACCTCCCATTTCCGGTTGTTCGAGGAGTTACGGGACACCCTGTATAGTGATTCTAGATCCTGTTTTCTTCGTTTCTATCCGAATATATGTTACGGTAGATGCTGATGTCCTTTAGGTAGTTTAAGGTACTTTCTACGTGTTTCTGTGACGTCGAGGCCGCTGTCGATGTTACTTTATATTTTTGTCTTTGAGTGTGGTATCTTCTGCATTCGAATAATAGGTGGTTGGTCGATATGATTTTCTCACAGACGTTACACATTGGTGGTTCTGTTTTTTTTTATTAGGTACTTATGTGTAAGTTTGCATCGTCCTGCTCTAAGCCTGGCCGTGATTATTCTCTTTCCTTTTCGTATTGGTGCTAGGCATTGTTTGGTAGAAGTCTTGTTTCCCAAGCTTTGTTCAATATCGAACAGCGTTATCTAGAACGACAACGCATCGTGGTCAACGAGAGAGGAGAGAAAAGGAAAAAATCGTACGACCGAGAATTTCAACTAGGACTTTGCTCGCGGCAACGTAATAAGGCACGATTGCGTATACGCGATCTCACAGCTACGAATAAATTACACCTCACGCTCAGCTGGCCTTTTTTTCTCTTTCTCTTTTACGATCGAGTTTTTGGTCGTGTGCTCGCGCCTGGTAATTACTCGAATGGCCGATAATCGCGGGCCTGGGAGTCCCGATCGCGTTAATGCACTCCCGGTAGATCCTTTTTCATTAAATTAGCGACACCGGTGGAGCGCGTGCCGCGTTTATGTGCCCGCAGAGCCAGCCCGCCTGTGGTTCTTCCTCCGGTTCGATCGAACGTCGGGAGGAAAAGGAAGAGGCGGGCGTGTGTAACTTGTCGTTCGATGTGATCGAGAAATTATGTATCTGGATGACTGGCGAGAGTGGAGATGGTATTAGAAAGTTAAAGAACTCGTTTGCGTAATACGCGCTTGTGTAATCGGGGAATTAAAGGATTATTTCGTTTCAGCTGGCGGAAGTTTAACGTGGAACTTTTTGTTTACCGTTTCGATTAGGATTTCGGGATTACTTTTTGGGTTAGAGGTGAGTTGACGAGAAACGAGTTTTATCGAAGGATGTTGTTGGAGAAATGTTCGGGAGGTTGAATTTTTCGTGTTTTAGTTCTTTGATGGTTTAACCCTTTCGGTACGGCAGGCTTGAGAGAAAAATGCTCGCTGTGTGGTGGATGGAAGAGTTTGCAATTCAACGCTTGCATGAAAATTAGTGTTTCGTGGCAGGCGAATGTTTGGTGCATTCTGGTGTTGCCTGACTTTCAGTCGACAGCGATGTTTTATTTGTCAATATTTGGACCGTTTATTTTGAAAGTGGTGTAAGTCCATTTTTTTAAAAAATGAGATATCACATAATTTGTGATTAATTTAGTGTAAACTTTTTACTTAAAACTAGTTAATAAAAAAAAAAAAAAATGGACCTGCTCCACTTTCAAAATAAACGGTCCATTTGTCGTTAATATTTATTTTAACAAAATTTAGAAATTAATACATTTCTTTCTCATATTATCTGTAATTTCGTATTTACAACGTGTCAGGAAGAGGAAATTGTTCGGATCGGATGGGCGTATGTGTACGCTCTTTGCAGCGAAAGGGTTAGGTCGAAGAGTATTCCCTTTCGTTCGATGAAAGCTCCATTTCTGAAAACTGTCGTGAACTATCATTGTTACGTAAAGTGTGTTAAAATTGAAAAATAGTATTGTATGCTGGCACTTTATTAAATTATAGAATGATACTTCAATCTTCCTGTGAACATATTTTCTCTTTTTCATTTAATAAAAATTCCACTTCCGAAAGCTGTCGCTGCATAAAATGCACTAAAATTGAAAAACAGAAGACTAATTAAGCGGAACAAGATAAAGTAATTAAAAAACTGCTAACTTTTCGTGAAACTACGAAATAGTGATTTGGAGGAGAAGTTTCGCAACGGCGATGAGAGAGATACTTTATTGACCCACATAAAGTGAGATAGTTGGCGAAAAGATAACGTTATTACGGAATCAAAATGACGTTAAAGTGACAATACCTGGAAGTGACGTAAGCAACGCTAAAGTAAATTTGATTATCTTATCGCGAGGCCGACAAAGCGTGAAACAACGAATGAATCGAGAGCCCGCCACGTGAATAAGACGCGCGTTTACCTGCATCGAGGCAACTGGTATCGCCAGATGGCCGTAACTATTTATACTAGGAGACGAGCTCCGTTTATTACCATAAACATTCGTCGAGCATGACCGGTTGGACTTGGACGCGAAACGACGGAGAGAAGCTTCGCGAGAGGAGCTGGCATAAATCATCGACCGTCTGTACCGTGCAACCTAGACGATAGTAATTTATTTCACGTTGTCGGATCAACGTAGAGACGATCTACGATCGAGACTGGTTCAGTAGCTAAGAAGTCATCGTGTAGATGTTAGTGTTACGAGAATTAACAGGTTCGAAAATTAAGAGTCATTGATGAAGACGCTTTTTGAAGTAATTATTGACATAGGTAATTCAAATTCTTAGAATTTCAAAGTTAACGATGATTCGGTATTTCTTTTCTTGTAATTTAAAATCGCTAGTGTGGTCGATTGTGAAAGTTTTGGGTAACTATTAATGCAGCGTGTCCCATAAGATGCTTTATCGTTTAGAAATTCGAGAACTTCTTTTTCTCTGTTTTTTTTTATTTAATTTTTAAATGGTAACGTGACTTATGACTCATACTGTATAACTGAAGAGTATATCACGATGTTGTAGATACCAGATTTTCAGAAACTGAGATAATAGATATTAAAGCTGAGATATTAGAGCGATCCTAACACTTCACGAGGAGAAAAGAAACGAAATTCTTTAAATAAAAATTATCCTTACTTTAAAAATTATTATCCTTAGCTTTAAAATTATTTGAAAAATTATTACTCTCATTATTTTTAAAATTATTTAAAAAATTATCACTATCATTATTTTTTTAATTATTTGAAAAATGATTACTTTCATTATTTAAAAAATTATTTTGTACCATTAAATGCTCAAAATACTTATTCCTATACCAGAGGTTTCCAACCTTAATGCTACTACGCCTCCCCAAAAAAATTTTTTTTCCGCGCCTCCCCACCTTTTATTTTTTTAATAGATATAATAATATGGACACGTTTTAAATAATAAAAACTTTATTGCAAAAAACAACTGAAAACTACAATTAACAGAATAATCCCAAGGTTTATTTTCATATTAAATTCTTTTTAATTATTTAAACCAACGACATACAAAAAAATTAACATTCATGAAATGAATTTTTACTGCTACGTTACGATATGAAGTTTTATTTATTTGTACATATGGTATGAAAATTAATTTTTTATTAAAAAATTTTGGCGCCTCCCAGGTTGGAAACCGCTGTCCTATACTTCATTTGTACACACACATCATATTTTCCACAACAATAATTGCACAATAGTTAAATACTTCAATTATTTCAATTAGTCATTACATTATAATTGCTAATTTACACTAAAATATATTATTACTAACAATAAAATGCTTTTATGAATATGTATCAATTTATATACGTGTCAATTAAGTTCGTAATTTTATAAGAGATTGTATAAATCAGTAGAATGTATGTGAAAATATTGGACATTAATATAACGTTTTATCATCATACGTCCCTGAATGTGTAAAAGATAGCATTAAGCTAGTCTTGCTTATTTATAAATCCAATTTTAATTAATCAGACATTAATTTATTAAACAATAACTGCCTAATATATATATAGGTATATAAATTATTTATTAATTAATAAGAAATTAGTTAAATAGTTAAATACAACACATCTTATTTTTCGTTTCTCCCGAAAATTTTACTTAAAACATTGTCGTTCAAATCCCTTTAATTTAGTTCCCCCTAAATTACCTTAAAAAGTACCAGCACAAAGGAATATCGAAAGGATGATTAACCAGCTGAAAAGGTTCGCTCCGTGATAACCAGTGTTCAAATAGACCTCTTTATTCTGCGGCGAATTACAATTCACGCAATATCGAATATTACGAGGCATCCCCGAGGCGGAATAAAATTCGCGGAAAATAATCAGCGCACAGTGGTGGGATTCGCGTTTAACGCTTTTCACGTGGAAAAGCAGCGGCGGCGTGGTCAATGATTTCGCTCGTTAATTAATTCGACTCGCGCTACCGTGTCGAATAATTCAGCAGCGGCCATGAAAAACAGGATAATCGAGCGAGCATGGCACACCGGCTATGAAATTCTAACTTCATTAGCGTACGGTAACGCTCGTTTCATAGATTCTGAAACGCCTGACATTTGCTCGCCGAGCGTTATAAAGCAAATCAAACCGGAAGAAAGAACGGCAAAGAAACGGTTGTTCAACGTAAAATCTTATTCTTACTCAACTGTGTCCTGTTTAGAATAATTCGTTTCGAAACACCTTGAATATATTTCTGAAATATGCAAAATATGTTGTGACATGGAAAATAATTCATCGCGACCTTCTTTCGTTCTTTTCGTCCGCTAAAGTTATCTCTGAAATTGTTCCAATTTTTCTTCCGATGAAACATCCCGTTCGAATTCGTTCCAGAGAATAATTGCGATAGAAGGTATCGCATGCCTGAACGTTCGTTTCATTGTTATTTTATATACGTCTCGTTAATTTGATATTTGATATTCATACGGCTGCACAAATACGTCGGGAGCATTTTGAAAAATCAGTCGAATTGGTATTAATTGGAAAAAAAAAGATTTGTTAATTCCGCGAGCGTGCTTGCGTCGGATGCGTGTTGCTAGGAAAATCATTATTCCGTGCTGTTTTTAGCCGAATCTCTGACCTCGACCGAGTCCCGTTTCCTCGTTCAACGACAGAAATATAAATCATCGCTTTAATTAGAAGACATCCCAAGCTTTCTTTGCCGCACAATGCATCCACGGAGTGCATTCAGTCAGTTGAATGCACCTTTTAACACCCGCTTTGTTATTGTAATTCGGGAACCTTTTTGATCCCTGTCACGAACGAGGAGAAAAAAAGAAGTACGAGTAAAGAAATATGTACCATTGAAACATCCTGTAATACTTCTCATTGTTAGCGTTAGGTTGGTGCAGATGGAACGACCTAGATATTAATGAAATTTTTCATAACTGCAGTTTTAGTGAAAAATTGTACTTATCAATCAGAGATGATACGCTGGTTTTAATACGGGTTGGCTATTGCAGGAGATTGAAGAATGAAAAAATTAGGACGTATAAGAGATTGTTCGATATTGATGTTTAATATGTGATAGATTCGTTGGGAGAGTATTGCGGATATTTGAATTCAAATCATGCAAGTGTCCGGATACCTGGCTATTCAGGATATTTATGTGGGATTGAGATCTTCATACTGAACTATATAGGAGCAAGAATGAAAGAAAATAGATAGGGGGTTATTGGCGTAGTGCGTAGTGTCTTGGCTTGCTAGTTTGGAGGTCCTGGGTTCGATTCTCGGTTGGGTCCCTGAAATTTTTTCTGGGCTTCTGCATTTAATATTCGATAGACTTTATCATTAGGGTAATAGGATGTATCTGAATATTAAAATCAAAATCACACGAGTACTCAAATACTTGGGGGACATCTAGTATTCAAATAGACTTATCACACGAGGGTAGTAATATAGCGGTGGATGTATTTGAATAATTAAAACCCAGTTCACACAAAAGCTCAGAATAACTTGGGGTATTTAGTATCCGATACACTCATTACGAGGGTTAATACAGGATGTATCTGAATTGTGTTCGAATCCAAAGCAGAACGAATATCAAGAATATTATTCGGGTCTAAAATTGAGTTAGCTATCCAAATACTCGAAGCAGTAGGAGCCCTAATCTTAATTCGTGATTCACTGTCATACACAATCTCCCATTTAATAGTGAAACCTTTAAATGGACGCACAGTAAGTGGTTATCTGGTAGCAAATTTGATAACAATATTCCAATAATCTGACACACTTGTGAAATCGGCCATATGCAACAACCTAAATACAATTCTCTATCTCCAATCCTACTTTGCCCGATCGACGACAACGAAGAAGACATAAATCATCGAGTCAATTAGAGGAACCGTGGCCTCTTTCCACGTTGAAACGAGCACAATGCACCCGTGGCTCGCGCGCATGTCAAACGCAATCCTCAACGTGCTTTTTAATGCCTCGTTCGGGGCGTTACAACCGGGAAACTTCACGATCCCTCGTGGCGTGGAAAAACGCGCAAAAACAAAGCTGGGGCATAACCGGCGCGCGGTGCTCGAAGCAGAGAAGAGAAGCGCATGGGAGATAACGACGTGGAGCAAGAACATTAAGCTAGAAAAGGGGCAGAGAATCAGCGACGGGGCAAAAAGGGTTAAAAAAGAACCGGGGAGAGAACGTTAAAGTTGGAGATAAAGACGATGGTGAAGAGGATGGAAAAGGGTGAGAGAGGAGGAAATAAGAGGAACGAGGGAACAGAAGCAAATAGAAATCGGTCGTATATGCGCTTACTAGCGTGCACCCAAGATCCCAGCGACCAGATCTGGCTTCGAGGAAGAACTCGAACGCGCGTTTCACCTTCGAAAACACGAATCAGCTGGATCAATGATTTTCAACCGGTGTACCACAAGAGGTTCACAGGTGTGTCCAAGATTGTTTAACACAACTTGAAAAAGTAACGAAGAAAAATATTACTTTCTTTCGTAAATTAGTCAAAAATTCTATTTTTTATCGTATATTTCCTACTCAGTTTTGCTCCGTATACCTCGCAACGTCACCTTGAATCAACGATTTAGAAACTCTCGCGAAAATACGCTTGTCGTACGGAATTCGTTTGGTCCACGGCCTAGAAAATCGCCTTCGAGGATGATAGTCTTGGTTCTCGACGTGTCAGCTTTATTTATAAATTGTACGCGCTCTTGATGTTCAGCCTGTGATTCCTTCGATCTCTTCGCGATACTACCACGTGCATACTTGCAGCACTCCTTCGTCGCTCTGGTATTTCTCCGTCCTCTTGCCATGATGAATTCCACTGAGAAAACGGATCGACGATTTCCCCGTGAATGTCGCCGGTATAAAAATGCAAATTATCCACGATGATATTTGGTCTTCCTCGCAAGGGGGAAGGAGAGAGAAATATTGTCGTGGAAACAGTCTAATGGAATCCGCAAACGGCGTTCTGTCGTATACGGAGAGCGTTGTTCACGCGAAATGTTGCCCGGTTGTCGGTCTTTAAAGCTCTCTTAAAGGAATATGCCTGTATGATCGCGAACCGGGTCGTGCGTTATTCATGTCACACACGCGTGTGCGTAATGTGCATGGGCGAACGAGAAAGGCTGATAGGTGAGCCCACGTGAGCTCTCTTATGTTCCTTTTCATGTACCGGGTGGGACCGTGTGTTCGAACGCGGAGTAACGGAGACGCCTTCGGAGCGACTGGATCGCGCGACGTTACCTTGAAAATAGACGTCTATACTCGGTGTAACGTGTCCCTATATTTATACACCGCTATCGGGGAAAAAAGAAAGCGGTGGATGGTTGACACTTAATTCTTCGAACTAGGATACTGTGTTTTGTGAATCTATGCAACGATACTTTTCAAACTTGAGTGTTTCGTTTTGTCAACTCTGAGTGAAGCTTTAACCCTTTAAAAATTGAGGCGTTCTCGGGAGAACTGAAGTTGGTTGGAATTCTAAGCGAAGGTAGAAAAAAATTGCGAAGAAAAATTTTGCATCGATGCACTTATGGAAAAAAAAATTGTCATAGGATGGTAAAATTTGTTGAACAACAGGAAATTGTCATTGGAAAAAGAGCTACAGTGACCCAGTTAAGTCGAGATAATATTTTTATAAATTCTGCATCTAAATATTGAATTATTTCCAATGATAGATTAATTTTTTAATTTCCATGAACCTACATAGAGTGTCGAAAATAGCAAGTAGGACTTCTTTAGCATTTCAAACTTTCACTGACCCCAACAGCCTTTCTACAACTAACCTCCGCGATAAAACAGCGAACGTCCGCAAGAAACAAAGGATTCTATCATTTCTCATTAATACAAAAAATTCTACTTCTAAATATTCCACCATTTGCAGCAATAAATCCCTCAATTCTCAAGAACCTACAAATAAATCCTCCACACGAAGGGTGTCAAAAATAAAAAACGACACTTCCTCGACACCTCAAACTTCCACTGTCCCCAGCAGCCTCGGTGCCACTAATCTTCGCGATAAAACAGCAAACTTCACCGAGAAACGAAGTTCCCCAACATCTCCGCTCCCTCGTGAGCTTCGCGATCAACTTCCGGTCCAGATTACCAGTTACTCGTCCCACCGACCCTCGCGATTCTATCGATCGGTCGGGGACACACCTGAGAGTGTGCCTCCTGATATCGACAGGGTGAAAATTTACGCGACTCTGGGTCGAACGGTGATTAAACTGGCTGCAAAACCCTTCTCTTCACCCTCGTAGCCCTCGATGCACGAGTATGTCAGAATCGTCCTCCCTCGTTGTTGTGGTTCGGTGTTGTTACGCCAACTGTACGAGTGTTTCCAGGCACCCTTTACATTTGTTCACCCACACTGTGCACGCGTGTACGAGAGAGGAGAACACGACGTCGTGCGTACGCCCACGCGGCTTACGCCTTCGCGGCTCGTTGCATCAGGCCCCGGTGTTACAGGCCCAATAAAGGAGCACTCACACATACGCGCGCGCCTCCCGGTGAAACGAGCCGCGATAAAGGAGAAAATAAAGGGGGAGGGGAGGGTGACCCCGGTGCGGGATAATTAATTCGTGCGAGCTGAAACGAGGCAGTGGAAGAAGTCGAGAATTTCTCTCGCCTTGGTTGCGTAAAGGGTGACCCTTAGCTTCGAGCTGCGGTAGAACTTGGCTTTGTCGATGACTATTGGGATAGTGGCGTGCCTCTCTGTCGATTTTGAAACGTTTAGGAGATATCGAGTGGAGAGGAATTTTGGGCCTCGTACGAAATGTATGATATAGTTTGTGTATCCAAGGAACAAAACTTCTTCTTCGTTTTTTTATGTTTTATTGTAGCGCAACGGAGTCGTGGGAAATATCGGGAAAAATCTTGAAGGGTGTGATCGTGTGTCCAACTCGCGGCCCTCGGGGCAGTATGTTGCCCCGAGGGCTAGCAATGCGGCCCCGCGGGCCGTGAGTTGGGCACACTTCGTTTAGCACACAAGGCAACACCTCGAAGTGATAATCACCGATTTTGATGAAACTTTGGTATATGATAGTACTCACAAAAATATTCGACAAGTATTTTTTTATATCGCCAATCGTCCACTTTGAAGGGATGAAAATCGCCCTCGAAATTGAGGGCAATAAACGTATTTAGTCTAATATCTCGAAAATTATTAAAGATAGAGGAATACTGTAAACAGACAAATTTTGCATTTCCCAACGGCGAATTTGAAAAATAAAGAATGAATAATTTTTACCAAATATATTTATCTATTTTCCTACGTTCATCGCTCTTATCTTCAAAGACGGTTTTCTCTCCTCCAACGTAACCGAGTATTACAACACCCCAAAATGTCATCAATATCGGTCATCACTTCACGACGATCTCTCGTGAGCGTCGGAAACGAGAGAACGACCGACCGGTTGCTCGCCGTAACAAAGATTAACGCGCGTTTCTAATTCGCGAAGGGTGTTGTTAATCATAACAACAGGCTGCGCATAGTTTCGCCAGGTGATTTAGACCGTCGGGAATGAAATATAATCTCGTTCGAGGATCACTTGTTCGTGTCGTGGAACTGTTATCAACTGTCAGCGGCGGTGTTCCTCGAGGTTGAATTCCTACGGCTGTCGGCCAGTTATAAGGTTAATTGAATTTACCGGTCGCGGTTACGCAAAAATGTCGACGGTAAATTGATTTCTGCGCGGTCTGGCACGATCGAACCGCCCCGACAGGGCGGCGACAGCCACCCAGGATCGAACGTCCCGTGCACAAAGCCTCGAACGGTTTCGTGGCCTGGAGTATTATACAGTCAGACGAGCGTAACCAATTTACTTGGAACACGTGCCGCTCGCCATCGACCGCTCGTTAACTTTCGTTGGAACAGCGACGCCTACTTTTCCTGAATATTAGACGAGTTCGAGTATCCTTTGCCGCGTGAAATCTCTTCGTAGAGACAGGAAAGAGGAGAGAAAAAGAAACAGAGAGAACGATCTAGACGATAAATCTGCGTAGATTAGTAGCTGCGCTCTGTCAGTTGTTTCGTTCTAATTGCCAGAGCTCGATCGTTATCTGCTTCTTATCCTAATGACTGGTTTGATTATAGATATGTACCGTATGATTATCCGATTCGTGAAATTAGAAGTTTCAGCTAACTGTTCATTTTCTGAGAGATTACTCTGATGTACTCGATCGTTCAATTGGACGGTTTGAGAGACGTAATCGTTAGTTTGAGAGAAAATGTGATCGATAGGAGGAAAATGTGTAAACGTGTGTTAACATTGTTTCGGTTGAATCGATGTGCTGTTGTATGGTTGCGCAACTCGGTCTGTGAACAACCAAACTAATCCACGGTGGACGAACAGCTTATGGCTCGTTTGTGGTTACGTTATTGCTATCTAATTACTGCTTTGTGGATAATGAAAATTGTGTATTCGAGGAAATTTTGTCGTTTTAAGGGGAAAACTGGTAAAGTTTGGGAATTTTTTTGTAGGTAATTATTTCATGAAAAATTTCCATTTTCCTAGGGGATATAAACGTAACTTTCAGCTATGTCTACAATTTTTGAAAAGTGAAAATGTCGCAAAATGAAGGAGTTATTGGGAAATTTCTTGTGTCGGAACATCAATCGCTGTTCGGCATCGCTGGCAAGGATTGAGTTGTCAGAAATAAAAAAAATTCTTTTCTCTACGATGCGGCTTACGATTTTTTCGATATCTCAATTATTCAATTTTTTAAAAACGTTTGTATTTCATTTTTTTCTGTAAAACGAGGTTTTTCCTCTTGAAACTTCCAGCGTTTCTATAATAATTCCAGTTTTTGAAAAATCTTACGCTACGTTGTAGAATCACTAATAAATCAACGAAAGTAAAATAATTCAATAGTAAAGTAATCAAATAATTCGATAATTAATAATAAATCCAAGAGGATTCTTTATATTCAGACGTTCAAATTTATTCTCGATAACTTCTCCACTTTGCAACATTCGCACTTTTTTAAAATATGAAAACATAGTTGAAACTTATACTTATACCCTCTAAAAGAATTGCAACTTTTCATTTAGTAGTGGCCTGCGAAAAAAATTCCCAAACTACCACCTAATTTCAGAATCCTGACAGCGGTGAGAACCGCCTTAACGATCTCAAAGCGCAGCGCAAGAATTCGTTGCAGAAAATCAGCAATTAAGATGCAACCTTGCGAATGTTCTTACCTAATAAAAACTCGACCGATGTCTCATCTTAATAACGTTCCTTTATCGAGATGAACGAGAAGATTATGGGTGCACACGTTCGTAGGCGCGACTCTGTATGTCGTATCAAGAAGTCAAGCCGGCCGGAAGTCGTTCATTTGTTCGACAATATCTATGCAAAATGTAGTTAAGGCCACGAGAAGCCTGCCGGTTCGACTCGTGCTGTTCGATTTCTCCCGTCTGGTATAATACATAAATCGGTACCGGGCACGGAGCGCGACATTTAAAACCGGTGCAATTGTATTCGCCGCCGAGTTGCCTTCTTTTGCTCCGCGTTTAGCTTCGAGCCTGGTAATTGCATCTCGTCATTTTTCACAACTTACACATCTCTCCCTCTGTTTGTGTCTCCCGCCTTGTTTGGCGGTGCATAATGTAACTCGGAGTGGAAAACGTTCTTCTCACCTTCGCATAATATTTCCTCGTTGAAGCTTCTGTTCTGACCGTTAAGCGAACCTTGGCGAACACACTTGGAGAGAAGGAACGGAGGTAACTTCGAGCTACCTTTTGCACACGATCACGTGCGAAAGGAGGAAAAGGAGAGAAACGTTCGTTCTTTGGAAAATACGAGATCTGCTCAAAAACTAACCGAACTGTATCTTTGTCTCCTTCAAAGTACTCCCCTCCTCTATTCACACACTTGTTCCAGCGGTGTTTCCAATTTTGCGATGCAGTCCTGGAAAGCTTCTTCTGGAATGTCCTTCAATGCCAGTGACGAATTGTTCTTAACCGTTTGAGTCCCACGCGCCGCTTTCGCGCTCTTCAGATTTCGTGTCGAAAAAATTTCGCATTTGAACGACACGGACAACTGACGGCGCGCTCACGATCTGACGAAACGCGCTCAGCCTTTGAGACGCGTGTACGTCGCTTCGCTACTTCTTTTGTATATAAGTAATCCAAGTAATACATTTTGTATTTCGTTGTTACCTATTATAAAAGAAGCGCTGTCGCGCTGCTTAGCATTTTTCGACACAGAATAAAAGGAGCGCTATCGCGCCGCTTCGATCTTTTCGCATCCCATTCAGAAAGCGCTTTTGCCCTGTTCGGCTTTTTTCGACCGTGTTTTTTCTAAAACCTCTGGTACTCAAACGGTTAACCCTTTGTACTCCAAGCATTTTTTGATAAGATTAGATAGCAATTTCAGTGTACTTTTGCAGTGAAACTTTTGAAAATATAAAGGTTCGTTAAGAAAAGAAGGATTTCTAATATTTAAGTTGCATTATTTTAGTAATATTAAAAAGCTAGAATTCTACATTTCTAAGTTCTCCAGAGTGATTAAGTATGTCGCCATAACAGCGCAGCGCCTTTGGAGTGCAAACGGTTAATGTGATCAATCGAGTCGAAACGGGGTCCTTTCAGCACTGATTTTAATTTTGGAAAGAAGAAAAAGTCGCAGGGAGCAAGGTCTGGGGAGTAGGGAGGCTGGGGGAGGACAGTCGTCTGATTTTTGGCACAAAACAGGCGAATTAGCAAGGCTGAGTGGGCAGGCGCATTGTCACGGTGAAGGAACCACGAGTTGTCTCACCACAACTGTGGTCTCTTTTTGCCAATTTTTTCGCGCAACCTTCATAGTACTGACCGTTGACTGTTTGACCCTGAGGCAAAAATTCAAAATGCACAATTTCGTGAGCATCACCTTGACAGAGGATCGAACTTGTGCTTTTTTGGGGCGTGGAGATCCTTTGCCGACCCACTATGATGGACTTTCGTCTCAGTGTCGTATCCGTAAACCCAACTCTCGTCCCCCGTGAATGTTTTCTCCAGTTTCACGTTGCATCGTTGCTCTCGTAAATCGCTCTCGAAACACGTTGCACTCAAATAGCAGTAACTCGGAAACTAAACGAGATGTAAACAATTTGTAAAAAGTCTGTTACGCGAAAGGTTGTGACAATTGCAGTGCTGCCAACCGCTCGTCGCTACGACGATCCATAGACACGTAATTAAAAAAGTTCGGTTATTTTTTGAACAGACCTCGCACAGTGGAATCTTGATAGTTTCGTGAAAATGGGGCTGAAAATGTTTGCAAATATCGAAGTTTGTGGAATTAAGCCTTTAAGTATTTATTTAGGTATTTTTATTTGAGACACTCGGAAGATAAAATGATTAACTCCAGTTTTTGCTTAATTTTGTGCTTAATTATTCGTAAATAAAAGAAATTTAATTAATTTCGTTTTGTAATATTCGTATAAGAAATTTGATTAATTTTATTCTACGGAGTTAGTCACTTTGGCTTCTGAGTGGCTCATTTATAGTCTCTCCCTTGTTCCCTATTACACTATTTCGAGCCAATTTTTTAAATTTGTAATTCTTACATTTTCTGTATTAATTTTTGCTTCCCCCGTCGAAGTTTAAAAAACAACCGACATTTTTCTACTCGCGAACAAAGGAAACTCAGGTTATAAAGGGTTAAAGAGGCAACCTACAGTCGGAGACAGAAATATTTGCCGTTCACCATTCAAAACAGAACAACTATTTCAAAATTGGACCAACCGACTTGATCTTTCCCAAGAAGTTGGAAGAATTAGTTTACTACAATACATGACATGTAAAAGAAAATTTTTGAAAAGATTGTAATTAATTGAAATCGCGAATAAAATAGCCAAGATCGCTTTTTGCAACTTTCTCATCTACAGTCCTTTGATCCAATTTTAAAAAGTTATTCCGTTTCGAAGTAATTTCTGTCTCCGACTGTATCTGTCGCACGAGACCCTCCCACTTACGCGACTAAAATCCACGCTTCTTCTTCTTCTGTTGCATTTCACGTTGTTTACTCGCAGCTGAACGACAATATCTCCACCATGTGTCAGCGGAATGCAACAGTCGAGGTTCCCTTGCAACTATCGAAGCTTCTTCTGTAGAGTTGCGGTCCTTTTTTCTTTTCATTCGATCGACGAACGATGGAAATTTTCCTTTGTGGAGATCAAAGTTGACATCGCGACGCTCCCTATAGGCTGGGAGTGTTTCAGGTTAAAAATATGACCGCCGCCATGTTACCTATAATTAACCGCGGTCGATAGGCCGAGCAGTCAATCTAATTTCTTCCGACGCGAAAATAAAGCGGCGCGTGACAGCGTGGTTTAAATTTACGCGCTCGTCTATTTACCATGTTTGCCGTTGCTATTGTTCCATACTCGCGCCGGTGATACAACGATCGGGTTTATGCTGACAATCGAGTCGCTCGATTAACGGGAACGATAATGGCGGTAAGGTTGAAGATTGGATTGTAGATTGACCATGGTACGGTCCCCGGGTCTTTTTTGACCCATCGCTTTCTTTCTTTGTTTTTTAATAATTTCTGTTTCTGTCAAGTTTAGGTTTCTTTAATGTGATATTGGAAATTTATTGTCTAGGTAATAAAAATTGTTGCACATAAAATCTTCGGGTCCTTTTTGACCCAAGG
>NW_017100842.1:581787-582822 GCF_001263275.1 Habropoda laboriosa
TCGTTTAATTAACGAGAACAGTATCGTCGATAAGGTAGAAGATTGGATCGTAGATTAACCCTGGTAGGCACGGTCCTCGGGTCATTTTTGACCCAACGCCGTTTTATTTTTTTAATAACTTTTGCTACTATCAAGTTTATGTCCCTTTAACGTTATATTGGAAGTTTATTGTCCAGATAATAAAAATGGTAAAAAAAAATATTACACATAAGGCCTTTAAGAATCTTAATGGTATAGTTGAACGAAAGAACGCATTAAGGTTAAATAAGCTATTATTGGCGAGGATATTTAGGATGAGATAAAAGAAATTTACGAATGGAAGCATCGAAGTGTGATTGGATTATAGATTAAATAAGATTAAATAAGCGATAGTTAGGATGAGGTAAAAGAAATTTACAACGAGAGGAGCGTTAGAGTGTGACAAAAAGAGTGACAAAAAATGGTAAAAGATGTATGCGTGGCGTGAATAAGGGGGAAAGTTGGAGAAACACTTAAGGGAGAAGAAAGTGCAGTTTCATGAAACATAAAAGAGAAACTAGCGGATTATGTCGTGGCTGAAACAATTTTTTAGCATCATTTTATATTACCATTTCTATCGGAAGTTGAAATATTCAGAACGAAAAATCGCAAAATATCAAATTACAAATACAAAAAATCGTTTTATCGTGATTAGGTTGAAGTTTTCACTCGTATATCGTAACATCTTAATTCTAATTTCTATTTATACCCCATTAACGAGTTGAATTAGAAATAGAGAGATCAATTTCACGCTCAGGTAAGTCTCGCGTACCGACGTGTATCGAGTATCGAGAAATCCTTGAATCGATGCGTGGTTCATTGTGTCGGAGTGAATTCGAGGCTTTGTGTACGTCGATTGGAAAAAACGATCTTAATTAAAGACCAGCAACCACATGAAAGAGTAAATTTTCAATTTTTCTGGTGAAAAAGTAAATTTTCAACTTTTCAATGTTTCAGGTGAAAAAGTAAATTTTCAAGTGCAAAATTTTATAATTTTCAATTTTTCCCGTGAGAAAG
>NW_017100842.1:583069-591798 GCF_001263275.1 Habropoda laboriosa
AAAATTATCAAAATTTCAATTTTTCTGAAGAGAAAGCAAACTTTCAAGTGAATAATTTTCAAATTTTGCTTTGAAAATGTAGATTTTCAAGTGAAAAATTTTCAGATTTTCAATTTTTGCGTTGAAAAAGTAAATTTTCAAGATTGAACAATGTTTGCTAAAAATCTCGTTAACGTTTACACTCTTTTGCTTTGAATAAAAATATTTCTTCCACTTTTTTCCCGAGTAACCAAAGGACGGTGTGTTTATTTTACGGCGAAACGTAACCGAGAAAGATGTAATATTCTCGGTCGATTCAGCGTCCACGGTCTCTATGTACCAGAGTTGATCCTCCGCGGGGGAAATAGTTGCAAAGGGAACTCGTAGTTTTGGGAGAAACGCGGTAGAATCTCCGTTAACCGAGCTCCGAACGCATCCGCCGCGAGAAATAGTTTCAAAGGGAAATTCGTAACTCTAACCAAGTACAATAGAATCTCCATTATCGAGATACTCCGCTATCTAGGTGTTCCGTCATCCGGAAGTGTACCGCTGAAACCTTCAATGCTTCTATTCGTTGAAAAAAACAGAGAATTTTGCTCTACTTTGGTACTGATCGTTGTTTAAATACGGTTGAAAATAAGTATTTGGTATGTATGGAGAGCGAAGACGAGGTAATTAGAGAGTTTGATGAAAACAAGATTCTTTCATGGAAATGATTAACCAGTTAAACCTGTTAAAAGAGGAAGAACCGCTGTTAGTAAGAGTAATCGTTAGGGAGTTCGTTCATCCTCGGGTTATTCGCTCGTGTTTTCTGTCAACGGGCAAAAAGCATTTCCTGTTTTTACACGAGACACCCAAAGGAGAGTGAGATGACAGAGTGAGAGAGAGAGAGAGGAGTGGGTTAAGAAGATGACAAAAATACAACGATGCTCTCGGGCGTCATCCGGTGCAGCGCGATATTTTCGTCGTACGTTCATTGAGAAAAGCCTTAATGGGCGAGTGCGTACACGAGAACAGGCACTTCATGTATTTACCCACGTATCCACGAATCCATCGAACACACTGCACCTTCTTCACAGATCTCTCCTTTTCTCACGTGCATGCACTGAAAAAGGAAAAAAAAAGGAGAGTGAGAGAGAGAGATGAAGGGAGAAGGATTGAGAAACAAAAAAGAAGGAGCAAGAGAGAGAGAGAGAAAGAGAGAAGGAGCGAGAAAGAAAAAAGGGAGGAGAGGGAGAGAAAGGAGAGAGAAGGAGAGAGAGAAAAAATGAGAGGAGCGAGAGAAAAAATTAGAGGAGAGGGTGAGAAAGAAGAGAGAAGGTGCGAGAGAGAGAAAAAGAAAAGGTTAGAGTGGGGAAAAAATGAAGAGGAGAAAGAGAAAGGATGAAAGAGGGAGAGAGAGTGAAGAAGGAAAGGAGTGAATGGAAAAGAAATGAGGAGAAGAAGGGCGAAGGAGGGAGACAGAAAGAAAGAAGAGAGTGGGGAAAAAATGAAGAGGAGAAAGAGAAAGGATGAAAGAGGGAGGGAGACAGAAAGAAAGCAGAGAGTGGGGGAAAAATGAGGAGGAAGAGAGGGAAAGAATGAAGGTAGGGGAGAGAGTGCGAAAGAAATGAGGAGAAGGAGAGAGAAAGAGCGAAGGTAGGGGCGAGAGTGGGGAAAAAATGGGGAAGAGGGAGAAGAGGAAAAGGAGAGGAGAAAAAGTAGAGAGGGAGCGAGAAAGAGAAGAGGAGGAGAATAAAGAAAGGAGGGAGAGACAGAGTTAGAGTGGGGAATCGCCGGGAGACCTCAGCAGCTTGCCTCCGCACCGATTTTCGCGGCTCCGTTATTTAGAGAGGCGACCGTCTGAATGAAGTGGCGCTTACGGGCCCGTGTAAATAAAATTTACGATTCACAGATCCCGGGACGAACTTTGAACCTTCTCTACTTTACGACCATCCTCCACGGTTGTTAAGGATTCTACACTCGTTGTCGTCCTAGTGTTTGCTCGACAAACAAGGGGCGTGTACAACGCATGAACCATCACTTTCTCAGAAATTTTCGATATTTTTAACACTTATACGCTTCGAGTGAAGAGGACAAATAATTTGTCACTAAGTTTCTCTTAACTCGCAACCACTTGATACACGTTCATCCGTGTGTTTATACAGGGCGCTTCAAAAATAAATGGACAAACTTCGATGTCGTTTTCTACTTTATGTAAGGATGAATAGATGTCCCATAAACATATTTAGGTCTAAAGACTATTTCTTTCCACTCGATATTGGAATAAGTCATCCTGATAACTGTCTTATCACGTTCAGAACGACGTGACCCACATTATTCTATAATATTCTATGAGAAAGCAGGTATATTTGAGAACTAAAAAGATTAGAAACTGATCAAAATTAAGTGTTAAGGGTACTAAACACTTCAGTAAAATTGAACCATACGGTCATAAGCGAGTGTTTCGTGAATTTCGCTGCTAATCTGAACGTATTAACTATCGGTAGAAATAGATTTACTACGACATAAACTGTCTGCAATATCAGCATGACATTTACCCCTTAACGTATGATTTCTTCCCCGACTATGCATCTAAGCGTCCGCCATTTAATGTTTTAGTACTGTATCAGGTAACGAAAGCTAATCTGTTGCAGATTAAGCACATTTAGGAATCCTTAATCTTACAAATTCAAACGAAAGTTAGGATTACAATGAATTTTTCTTACTAATATATCTATTTTTCTCACATCTTCACCAGAACCTCTGTCACGAGTCTGACACGTTGTTGTAGGTTAAGAAAAAAGTGTCGAAGTGCTCGTAATTCTTGATGTGACAACTATTCATGTAAAATTTCGAGATGAACAAGAAGTGTTTATATCTCGGAAAGGAAGAATTTCCGAACCTATTTATGTTCACATAACCTTTCTTCACCCTTAGGGAGTATAATACGGTACGAAAGTTTGGCTACCTACTTATGAAGCAGCCTGTATACACACAACAGAGTGTCTCAGCTGAAGGAGGCTACCTAAATATCTCCTTTATTTTTAATGCCATGAGAAATGTTTGTAGCGCGATTTAAATGATTTCCAAAGGGGAATATCACGAAAGAAAAAGTTTCCTATCTGCTCATTTTTCTTTCAATTTTTTCAATGTCATCGTCATTTTTTTATATAGTAAACGTGTATTCTTTTCTATTCCATCTTGCAGCAGACAAGAAACTACGTTAGAATATTCAGATGCCCTTGAACACTGAAACGATAATGAAATTGTAAGACAAAAACCAAAAAATAAAAGAAATTACAAAATGAGCGAAGAAAAAATTCTGGAAATCGTTCAAAATCGTGCTACGAACATTTCTCACGGCATTGAAAAACACAGGAGACATTTAAATGTCCTCTTTCACACTGGGACAGGCTGCATTATATTTTCCCGAGTTCTCGAAAGAAGGCAGTGAAAATCGGCGACGCGGTTAAGCGTATGATTTACACGCGTCCGCGGAAGTTTAAGCGCTTCCTTCGGAGACAAGTTCAACGTTGGTCCCTAAGGGAGGGTAGGGTGTTTTATCTCCATCAGGACGCATCCTATCCTCGTCATATGCGGCGTGTGGCCGCTTTTCGCGTCAACTTTTTTTTATCTCCTACTACTACTATTTATACACGCTCTCTCGCGAGTGTGGCTGCTGGCTGGCGTGTGCTCGTTACTATCTGACCGTCGTGGGGCGCGGGGTTAACGTTACCCTTTGAAGAAAAGGAAAGAAGAAGCGGCAAACCGAAGCGAGATGGAATAAAGCGGCAGGAAAAGAGGGAATTAATTGCACTTGTGTCCCGTTAATTCTTTCTGCAGGCTTCTTCGCGCGCCGGTGCATCACGTTTTAATTACACCCGCCCACTAATTGCTGCCGTGATTTCTTTTAAGCGAGTGCGCGCACCGTCTCTAAGGCTTCCTTCGACGTAAAGAGAGGAAGGATTGCTCGATTAGCTGTGTCTAATGAAGATGAATCTTAATTGTCCGTGTTAATCACCGGTTGGAGAAACTTCGGAGGTGAACTTTGGAACTTCGTTTTGGAGATATTGTGAATGATACGGAAGTGATGGTTGGAGGTTTTGGAGTAATTTGGGAGTGCGGTTGATTTTAGGGTTTAGTCTGGGAAGTTTTGAACGATGGGGAAGTGAAGCTTTTTAAATTTTTAAAGAGGGTAGGAGCGGTAGGAGCGTGGTAAATTTTAGAACTCTGTTTGGGAATTGTTTCGAACTTTCTTTGGGAATTCTAAATAATGGAGAATTGAAAATTTACAAATTCTGGAGAAGCTTAGAAGCTTGGTAAACTTTAGAATTTCGTTCGGGAATTCCTTCAAATCTCGTTTGAGAAATAATGGCGAATTGAAACATGGTAAATTTCAGAATTTTGTCCGGAAATTTTGAATAATAGAGAATTGAAACTCTCCAAATTCTGGAGAAGCTTAGAATCGTGGTGGATTTTCGAATTGAGTCTTAGAATTCTAAATAATGGATAATTTCAACTCTCAAAATCCTGGAGGAGCTTAGAAACACCCTAATCTTAAAGGAATCTGAAAGCCACCCTAAAATTCAAACCATCCCTCAAAAATCCAATCACAATCCATAAATAAAACGTTAAACCTACAATTCTAAACCAAAATAATAAAAAAAATCAAACCTCCCAGATCCCAAAGTATCTAACATCCCTCCTAAACCTCACAACACCCACAAAAATCCAATTACGACACATAAATCAAAGTTGAAACCTGGAGACCCCAGGGAGTAGTAAAATTGGCTGCAATAAAAGATTCCTCTAACCCTCGTTCACCCGTACAATACCTCCGATTGAGTTATTTAACAGTCTTCCTCCACTCCCTCACCTTAAGAAACGTTCAACACCTACGCCATCGAGGAAGACTCATTTCGCGCGCGTTCCAAGTCACAGGGCCGTAAATAAAACGGCGAACAAATTGCGCGGACAATGGGGAGCACAGCAGGGTCGTTGGAAGGAAACGCATCGACGCCTCTGTTGGCTAAAAAGGGACTTCATAAACGCGATTGTCGCGCGATTTCTTTGCCATTGTTTACGGGCCATTGTACGCGGAGGCTTGTACAGCTTGCGTCGAAGGATCGTGAGTCAAAGAGGCGAGAAAGAAAGAGAGGGTATATACAATGCTCAAGGTTCTTTGGCCGCGATGAACCGCGCGGAATCTCCTTATCTGATCCGGGAGAGGAACTGTTGAACGCCACGGCAAACAACTATTTTCCCCTCTTGTCGGTACCGATAAAACCAATTTTCCCCCGGTTTCGTTTATCGTTGTGCAAACAACAGTACGTTAATGAGCGGTTCGTCCGTAACGTTCGAACGTACATAGCTTGGCTTTGTGCCTCGACAGTGTGCTAATGAGATAATATTCTAGCGATAATAACGAAGGGGGTGAGGATGAAAGTGGCGGTGCAAGGACGTTAACCTGGCAAGGTTGAGAATTGAAAAGTTGTTCGAGTTTTATCGTTCGTATCAGAAAGTACTCTGACTCGGAGTAGGGTGGGCGTGAAATTAATCGAACGTGTCTACGTTTTTACAATAGTATACGTTACACAAGAATTATATCCGCGTTATCTGAGCGTCGTTCGCAAAAAGTGTGCTTCGAGGGTCTCGGGAAGAGTGAGGACGCGTCGTCCTGCCGATCCCTGTCCACCCCTACGTGAACAGGCCCAGGGAAGAACCCAAAGGGACGAGTCGTCCCCACCGAGCGAGATGATTTTCTCACATTCGTGTGTTTATCTTTTTTTTTTAGATTTATTTCGATTTTGTTCAATTTTGTAAACCTTTCATTGCTATAGGCGCTTATAGTTTTGAAAATTAGCTTGTGCTGTATTGTTGAAGCATTTTGATGCAGTTCCAGTTTAATTTAATACTCAATTTTATCCTTCGCGTACTTTCACCTTAATTTAGCCCCTTAACGTATGACTTCCTTTCTGACGATGCATCTAAGCGTCCGCCATTTACTGTTTTAGTACTTCATCGAGTAACGCAGCTAATCTGTTACAGATTAATTGCATTTGGTAATCCTCAGTTTTACAAGTTAAAAGGAAAGTTAGGATTACGCTTAATTTTTCTTACCAATATCGTTAGTTTTCTCGCATCTCGCATCTCGAGTTTTCTCGCATCACGAGTCTGACACGTTGTTGTATATACGTTAAAGGGTTAAACCGAAAAATAGGATTACGATGAATTTTTCTTCCCAATGTAACTATTTTTCTCGCCTCTTCACCGGAATTTCTGCCACCAGTCTGACACGTTGTTATAAGTGAAGGGGTTAACCCATTTGCATCTCGGCTAATTTTGACATCTTGATTTTCTCGTTATTATTACTCATAGCGGAAAACGTTTCAGATGAAGTGTAAACGGTGTCGAATGGGGCATGTTCTGGTGTTACTAATTCTTTCATGAGTGGAAAAGTTTCACGTTCATCTGAGACATATTTGAGACAGCCTGTATATACGCGCATTCATATAGCGAATAATCGCAGACTGCTCAAATATCGTGTTAAGGGCCAATTTTTCATTTCTTTAAAATGATTTAAATGGGTTAATAAACCGAATTATTTTTCTTAAATTGACCGTCTATCACACATGTTACATATTAAAATCTGTCACAGCGAAATTAAAATGAACACGATCCTGTACTATTTTCCGCGTTTTTATTCTGAGTCAATTTTGCACGATATTGCATACAGGGTGTCTTACTTACAACGAACATTTAAATTATTTCCTCTGCTACTGAATATAAGGAAACGTGACTAAAGAAGTGCCTGATAAAAAAGATCCTCCAAGGTTGTCGACATTTTCTTGCATACTGAGTATTAAATTTTGCATAGTAACTTTCATTATTTCTACAGTGTTCAAAGTTTCACTCGTTTCAAGGTAACGGTGTCAAAGGTCGTTGAATGACCTTCGAGATGACCTTGAGTTGTTCTTCTTTTATCAGACCATATAAACTTCTCTTAATCATTTCTTCTTACTTTAAATGTCAGTGCAAATAGAACCCGTGAGTATATACAGAGTGTCTTGTTTATAACAAACATCTGAATTAAGCGAGACACCCTGTATGTACTCCAGAGTTTTATATCAAATACAATAGTAACTGTGTAAAGTCAAATAGCGTTTCAATTATTACGATTTCCAATAGAGTCAACAGTCTTTTATTATTTTTTTTTTCGTCAGAGAAAGCTCGACGATGGGAATATTGATATTTCTTTGGGAGATTGATAACGTATCTGATGGTTCTCCACCGCGAAACTAACCGCGAAAACTGGACCAAAAGAGCTGTACTCCACAAGGATGGAGGATTTTGTACTTTTTTTTTCTTCTTTTTTTATTCTCGTTTTCTTTTTCTTTTTCGAGATACCAGTTCTGATATTTTTCTGTGTCCCGAGGAACGTTTTCAAAGGAATAGCGGCAGCAGAGAGAGACTTCTTTCACGCCGATTGCATCGAGATTTTACGAGAGCTTGGCGAAAACGGCTGGCCAGTAAAAGAGAAGCTTTTTAATTCGAAATAAATTACCTGGCTGCAAAGGAAACGCGGGAAAGCAGTAACATCGGTTGTATGTGTGTTTATAAAGCGGTAGAGGCGATCTTTTAAACGTCCTTGCAAGCTTGAAAAATATGAAGTTCTCTGTGCCTCCTTTCATCGTTGATCTCAATCTTATAAATTATCACGGAGTATTAATTTTCTCGAAAGTCGTTCGTAACTTCGTTTTTTTAAAGTAGCAGCGACAACATGTTTTATCTTATCGATGGGTTTTTTTTTCTATTACGTGCAACAGACCTTCGTTTGTAGTATATCTAGCCAAATCTGAAGCATCTAATCTATTTATTCCCTATTATCAATATTTATGAAATGGGCGTTTCTGTGGTGAAATTGGGAATTGCAGAAATTGAATTTTTCGTCAGAGAAGGAAACTAAGTAGTTTGTTAATTAATGTAAAATCAGTTTTGTACTTAGATTAATTGAGAATCTTGAGAAATTAAGTTTTCGCAGAGGTTAGTATTGAGAAATTAAGTTTTCGCGAAGATTAATTTTGGAAAATTTAATTTGCAACAAAGATTAATATTGAAAAACTAAATTTTCGCAAAGGTTAATTTTGGGAAAGTAAGTTTTCGCAAAGATTAATTTTGGAAAATTTAATTTGCAACAAAGATTAATATTGAAAAACTAAATTTTCGCAAAGGTTAATTTTGGGAAAGTAAGTTTTCGCAAAGATTAATTTTGGAAAATTTAATTTGCAACAAAGATTAATATTGAAAAACTAAATTTTCGCAAAGGTTAATTTTGGGAAAGTAAGTTTTCGCAAAGATTAATTTTGGAAAATTTAATTTTCAACAAGGATTAATATTGAAAAAGTAAATTTTCGCAGATTAATTTTGGAAAAGTAAGTTTCCGCAATGATTAATTTCTCAAAATTAAATTTCGCAAAGATTACCTTCTCAAAATTAAAATTTTCAATTTCCCAACATAACCATTCCAACTAAATCTCCCCAAATCCTTCCCCTCTACCCAAAAAAGCAGTCCCCACCAATAACCATCAAATCTTCCCAATAAACACCTCAAAACACTCTACCCGAGCCTTGATTTTCATGTGAATCCAACCGAGCGCACGGTTAAAGGGTTAATTTAGAAACATGCGACGTTACAGAAGCGTGAAACAAGCGATACGATCTCCAGCGAAACAGCCGGACAATACGAGGGGCTATCAGCTCGTCCTCTT
>NW_017100842.1:591808-602055 GCF_001263275.1 Habropoda laboriosa
CGATCCATTTAAACGGTGGGCAGTGTCGTGTACCGATTTCACGCTCACGGCCTTCCCGTCTCTACCAGGCCTAAACCGGACGTGGAATTTCGTTGAAAGCGTTTCATCGAACCGGTCGATCGGTCCACTATAGTGGTGCTTCATTTACCCGAATTAGACCGCGGGTTCCCAGTTACACGAAGACTTTAACTTTCCTGTTCAAGAAGACGGCTCTCCCTGCTCACGTGAGTCGCCTGCCACCCAGTTATCCCTTCGTTATTTCGCGCCACTTTGATCGTTACGATGTACAAACCTCTACACCAAGTGTCTTCTTGTCGTTTGTCGTGTACGATTGGAAAGTTGAAGGTGTACGAGGCTCGTGTTGTTCCGTCGAGGATGTGTGAAATGTTCACGTGGTTGGATTGTTCGGTGACACTTTAGGGATGTTTGGTGATGGAAATTAGGGAGTGTGCCGTTGTACTGTGGAGGAAGAGATGATTGGAGTTTCGAGTGTGTTTTAGGTTTTCGCGGTAATGAGTTGTTTACGTTTTAGGTGGTTTTAGTGTGTGTGAAGATTTGGTCGCTGATTGACAGTGTTGGTTGTAATCTTTTTTTAAATTTTATTTAGTGTTTGGAAATCGTAGGAGGTTTATTTACGCTGAGCAAATAATATATGTAAATGTTACGTTAATTAGAGCAACAGTAATATTTGCATGACATTTCTTACAATAGAATTAGACACGTAAGTAAATAGATTAGTCTTTGAGAAAGAATTGGTTATAAATATTTCTTATTTCTTTTACTTAATTTGTCAAAGTAAAAATGTTAGAAGTATAGTCTAATTTTTTTTATTATTTTTGAGCAGTCAAACTTGTCAGTCATTTTTTTTTTTCTAAGTGGACAATAGTATTTTTTTATTTATTTTATTTAATGTTGAACAGTAAAAAAATTAAAAGAACAGTGTCATCTTTTTGATTATTTTCGAACAGTCAAACTTGTTAGGCATTTTCTCTTTTTTCAAAGTGGAAAATAACGAGTCTGATTTGCCATTCAGTCTGAAGCACTATTTAGCAATTTCGTACTTGCACAAATTTGCACATTTTTCACTTATTTAGAAGATTATCATCAATCGTATTAAGCTATCCTTAATCTGCAAGTTTCCTCAAACTAAATCGAGCATAATTCGAAATCGAAGCTGGAGAAATACAATACTTCTTCGCCATATCTTAACCACGATCTGCTCTCCACGAGTGTGACTCTTTATCACAAGCCAAGGGGTTAACAGTGATCTCACGCTATATTCCATACACGAATAAATATAGCATTGGTAATCTACAATAAACGTTCAACTTCGCAACGTTCAAAGAATTAATTAAATTTTCTGTGAAAATTACATTTCCTTAAGTTCGTTATACTTCAATTTACTTATTTATCTCCACTAGTACGTATAAACTTATTTAAACAACACCGACAGAAATCAAACAAAACGTCAACAATCCCAAACAAAACTTAATTGTCTAATAAAAATTTCGCACCAAAAAAGGAAAAAATAAATCTATTAGCAGAAAAATTATTACGCAATATTGTAGGTCACGTTTGAATGTTGGTCATAAATAATGATTCACCGTACACTCCAGGTGCCGATTAGAGCAGTAATCAGGAGTATCAGAAAAATGATCAATAATTGAGAAAGATAAACCCGGCGAAATGTGAACGCGTCGCGGCGAACGCGATCAGTCTCCGTGGAATTAACGTTGCACACTCACGTCCTGACCGTGGCTTGAATATCGATTCGAGCTTTCTTTCGAAAGGTTTCGGGTGAAAGAGTTTTGTTTTCCGTTTACGACACTGAATTTCGACGCGTAACGCGCCACGGTAAATATTTACAGACTATTTTCATTTATCAGTGACTGTTGTTAAACGGCGTTTCACGTTGTGTACGCTCTCTGATAACGATTGTCGTTGGTTTGTTTCATAGGGTCACTGCCGGAGGCAAATGCAGCGTGTTCTTGAGACAAAGTGAATATTTAAATCGAAATGTGCTTTAGAATTTTTTTGCGTTGAAGTTATTTTCTTTGTGTTTCTGGATCGATTTATCGCGATTTGCGAATAATAATTTTTGTGCGAAAGTTACTTTCTTTGCACCTCTAGATCAGTTTATCGATTTTTGAAATTTATCACGATTTTGCGTAAAATAAAATGCAATATTTTAGAATTTTTTACCATATTTTTGTGCAAAAGTTACTTTCTTTGCATCTGTAGATCAACTTGTTGATTCATCAAATTTATCACGAATATGTGCAAAATAACAAAGTACAAAATTTTAGAACTTTTTTGTATGAAAGTTACTTTCTTTGTATTTCTAGATCGATTTATCGATTTATCAAATTCGTCACGATTGTGCATATAATGACAAAGTGCAAAATTTTAGAATTTTTTACCATTCTTTTACATGAAACTTACATTCTTTGCATCTCTAGATCAATTTATCTTTATCACGATTGTGCGTAAAATTACAAAATGCAAAATGTTTCTATCGTTTCTCACAACTTATTAAAATCGCACCTTACGCTAAATCAACTTGTTGATTTATCAAATTTATCACGAATTTGTGTGAAATAACAAAGTACAAAATTTTTTAGAACTTTTTTGTATGAAAGTTACTTTCTTTGCATCTTTAAATTAATTAATCGATTTTTGAAATTTATCACGATTATGCGTATAATAACAAAGTGCAAAATTTTTACATTTGTTTAACAGTTTTTTATACGGAAGATACTTTCTTTGCACCTCTAGATCAATTTAACCATTTTTTGATATTTATCAGGATTATGGGTAAAATAAAGTGCAATATTTTAGAATTTCTTGCCATTCTTTTGTATGAAACTTACTCTCTTTGCATCTCTAGATCAGTTTATCGATTTATCGAATTTATCACGATTTGCGAATAATAACAAAGCGCAAAATTGTAAAATGTTTTTGGATTAAAGTTACTTTCTTGAATTTCTAGATCAATTTATCGAATTTATCACGATTCGCGAATAATAACAAAGTGCAAAATTTTTTTGCACGAAAGTTACTTTCTTTGCACCTCTAGATCAGTTTATCGATTTTTGAAATTCATCACGATTTTGCGTAAAATAAAGTGCAATATTTTAGAATTTTTTACCATATTTTTGTGCAAAAGTTACTTTCTTTGCATCTGTAGATCAACTTGTTGATTCATCAAATTTATCACGAATATGTGCAAAATAACAAAGTACAAAATTTTAGAACTTTTTTGTATGAAAGTTACTTTGTATTTCTAGATCGATTTATCGATTTATCAAATTCGTCACGATTGTGCATATAATGACAAAGTGCAAAATTTTAGAATTTTTTACCATTCTTTTACATGAAACTTACATTCTTTGCATCTCTAGATCAATTTATCTTTATCACGATTGTGCGTAAAATTACAAAATGCAAAATGTTTCTATCGTTTCTCACAACTTATTAAAATCGCACCTTACGCTAAATGAATTTTCTCCTAGTGATAAAAATTAACGTTTCTCGACCACGAATTTCCACCGACAACACTTCGAATGTACCTCTTTTTATCCGCGTAAAAATCAGCGATCCGTTCGGAGATCCAAGGTAACGTCTCGTTGCATCAGCCTCCATACGCGATGAGCCGCAAGTTTCCATTTCGCGAGGACTCGTGATTCGAAGAAGTAACCCTCGCTCGTGAGAGGAATACCGGTCTCTCCTAAGAAAACTCGCAGACTTTTCCTCTGAAACAACTCGTCCGTTTCTTACTCTCGCATACAATCGACACAGAGACACGTAAACTTCGATATTCGACGAATCAGCTAAATTTCGAAAAAGAAAGGAGAAAAAGCAAGAAAGAAAGATGTGGCGCCTCGTTAAAAATTAACAAACCATCGTCACGACTTCACCGGAGAAAGGAGGAAATGCGTTGTTACGTGTTCGCCTTAATGTTTCAGCCCTACGACCTCCAGCCGAAGAAATGTCCCTTCGCCTGATCGAGACGTGAATCCTAATCATCTCTGGGAACGATTCCTTGGTAAATGTATCACGTAACGTGACGTGAACTTTTACCAGGCCAAGTATTAAAAAGAACCTGAAGAATTTCCAAATAATCCTCAGGATTCCATTTTCTCCGATGAATTCGCATGGATATTTATTGTTCTCGTCACGACAAACCAGAAGAATCAGTCTCTGTGTAAATGTTCGGTCTTCCAATAAGTTCCTGTCGTTTGTTAACGTGCCTTTTAGGTCGATATTTCAAACATTCGACAGTTTATCCCGAGTGAAACTCGGGCAGTATATTAACACTTTACCGACCGGTAGCCTGTTAATTGGCTTTTTGCCACTAACGCTTACCGACCGGTAACCTATTATTCGCTTTTTTACCGACAGCCTATTAATCGGTCAAAGTTTGATTTAACATTTCTATAGGTATAAGAAAAAGCGCATATATTCCCGCGCGATAGCCTAGAGTCTAAACAGAGTCGGTGTCAGTGATGTATCTGTGACCGAGTGAGCGGTCGGAAGTGCGTAGGATGTTCAACCGTTACCGGTCGGTAAAGTGTTAAATAACGAAGTTTGACTCGTGAGAGACTTTTAGGAAGAAAGTTAGAAAGGGACGAGATATTATTGTTAGAACTGTGACTTAGGGTTATGAGCTTTAAAAATAATCACACACGACGTAATTGGTAAAAGGAAACGTGTAATATATGAATTTTATTCACTCTAATTCGTAAGTATAGTAGACTGTCAAAGGGTCAAGCAGGCATTCTCGTTAAAAGAAGTCAAAAATTCGTTTTTTATTGCATTTTCTTAAAATATGACATCTTGAAAATGTGTTCCTAATGTATTGTTGTTGTTTGACATTTTTTTTATCGGCAATCGTCCATATTGGAGGGGTGAAAAATGTCCTCAAAGTTAGTTAAAAGTCCTCAAGTAATATATAAAAAATTTTTAAATATAAAATTCCTTGTTTGATCGAATCCCCCATTCGAAAGCACAATTTAAAATAGAAATTTGTTTCTCTGGAATCCCTAATTCTCCAGATATTCCAGAAAACAATGTCCTCAACCCTCAATTTTGAAAGCTTCCTTTCCAACCCCTTCAATATAAACGATTATCAATTTAAAAAAAATAGATACGTGTCAAATATTTCCCCTTTCAAACGAACTATCCCCCACATAAGTTTCGTCAAAAGTACAAGCCTGAAGTAATAGTAATTTGTCAAAAGAACCTCAATGTACAAAACGCCTTACAAGCTCGTCCAAACTGTACAACCTTTCGTGAGATGAACACACTGTACCGTGAAAATCATCCCCGAAGAATGTTCACCGGAAGCTCTCTTAAAAATATCCACGGTGAACCTGTACGATAGTTCACCGTGGAACAATTAAAGTTCACGGAGTCGACGAGGAGCCAAGAGGACGTGTTGCCGTCAGACCAGAAATCCGGGATACGGAATTAGCCACGGACGCCTTGGAAATCGTGCTTAAACCTCGTGTACACACCGTGATACATCTACGATGAGGACATCTTAAGCTCCCGTGGCAAACGTTTCCCTTAAACTTGTCACGGATCATCACGAAGCCGGCTCCTCCTCCTCTTCGTCTTTTATTTCGTCAATTATAGAGAGAGAGAGAGAGAGAGGGAGCATGGGGAGGAATTCTTCGAAACTAATTGCTTTTTCCACAACACCAAAAGCCATCGCGTCACGAATTCTTCAACGTTTTATTAGAAACTCGCCACCAGAGAGAGATTTCGCAAATTGACGAGGAGATCTCGAGTGGAAAATTTTCACGTTCGACGCGATTCACGAGGCAGATAATGGCGGGTGTACAACGGACGCGTAATGAAATTACACGATACCGAGAATGGACAATTTACGGCGGCACTTTCTAACGAGTCTAATCAATTGTACGCGATAAACTGCCTTTTTCGTGGTTTTTCTGGACAGTTTTCTTTCGTTTTAATTATTACGCGTTTATTCACCCTTGGCTGTCAAGTGTTATTACGTTATAGTGTAATCGGAGTTTTATTTAAAAAGAATGAAAATAGATCGATCATCGAAATAATTTCCATTACTGTTGATCGCTAGATTGCAGATTGTTATGCAAATTCGTATCTTTATGAATATAATTAAAAAAATAGATTTGTTTTATTCGCTAAATATTATTATTGAATAATACAATTAACGGGCTATGCCCTTTTTTACAAACTTACACAGCTAGTGCAGACACATTTGTTAGGATCGCGCAATGTTCGATGCTTAAGTGCCGAACCGGTACGCGAGTTTAATCACACCTTCATTTATTCAGTGTGAAATGCTAAGAACTATTTTAATTTGCAACAGAGTGATACTTGAGTTGATATCGCGACGAGACTATCAAAATACTAATTTCTGTAAGACCAACTGCTAAGACTCCCAAAAAAGACGCGCTTCTGCTTCGTTTCCTTGGTTTTATCGGCTCAGCCAGTTGCCGATTGGTGGCCGATTTCTTCTAGGGGGTGTAGGTGCTGACTCTTCATTCAGTTCCATCCAAGGGAGAGGGATTGTTGCTTAACATGAGAAAACCCTCTTTTTTGGGGTTTTCCCAGGGGTTGCCGCGTGACTTTCCACCGCGCACGTGACCTCTTCACGGGGGTACGATACGCGCGAGAGGACCGGTACCTCGTTCTGGCGACCAAGTGCAACTGAATAAGTTTCGAAACGAGGGTTCGTCGCGATTTCTTGCGAGGCAACAACATTGTATAATATTAAACTACGTTTTACAGCCATTTTAAGGACTTGTCGAAGATACCTTTTGAGGGTGGCTAGTGAAACATTAAAAAGGTCTACTTCGTTCATAAGGGAATTGTATAAAATAGAAATGCGATTAACTGGGTCGGATATACTATATTTCGATTTGTGCGTTGGAATGTGAAAAATCCAGATGGTGCGTAGAAATTTACAGATCCCAATAATGATATACAATCAGTATTATTGTTTATCAGTTTATGCAGAAAGGTAATGTCGAGAGTTATTCTACGATTTTTTAGTGTGTCCAAACGAAGCTCTTCCAACAAGGGTGCATAATTATGATCGTAAAATCTTAAAAATTATAACGAATGTAACTATATATTAGGTTTATTTATATGCTTTTGCTTATCACGTGCATTCTGTGTTTTTGTGCATTCAAATTTTCCACAAATGCAGCAATGATGACCTTTTGCCATTTTTCTGGCAGCTTGAGAATACCATTACAATACAAATTCGGTGGTTTTGAATTAACACGTTAAGCGCGGCGTCAGTCCGTGGTGACTGACAGTGAACTTTCCGTTTAGGCGGCGTCAGTCCGTGGTGACTGACAGTGAACTTTTCGTTTGGGTGGCGTCGGTCCGTGGGACCGGAAGTGTCATGTTTAAAAAATAAATGTTATGCACTTCTCCTTCTTTTTTTTTTGCAATTTATGAACACTTCTTCTATCTATGCGTGTGCGCGCATTTGTTATCTTCTGTTTATACTCTATAACCGAACAGCTCGCGAAGTGATCGCCGCTGTGTGCCGCCTGAACGGGAAGCAGAGCGAAATCGGCTCCGCGCTCAACGTGTTAATTACGTGAATCCAGTCGGAAAAAATTCATTTCTGCACCTAATATATACTAAAAACTAGGTTAACGAATGTTGTTTCTGTTTCAGAATGGTGAAGATGCTACCCTGTGAACGGTGGTGAAACGTGGTAATCTAGTGCAAAAATGGCTTTGACCGTCGTACCCTCGACCCGCGTTTTCAACGGAAACGGTAAGTTCCAACGAAAGATCGTAAGTTATGTGACGATTGAGCAATCAATCTCTACGCCGTTCGTTCCTATTTATAGTAGTGGAAATATCTATTACATCACTCTCAAAGTTACGTGTTACGTGCAATTTTCATAGCAGTATGATCGATACAATGCTTCTCGTTCAACTTATTTTGGGCCAAGATTTGAAACTGTCTAAGAGGTGAAAACAGCCCTTGAAATAAATTCTGAGTTCTCGTAATATCATAAGTATTTACAAAAATATACAAAATATGGAAAAAAAGTTGCATTCAAAATTGTGTGGTTTTTCATGTCTCACATTGTGATGATAAATAATTTTCGAGCGTTTCATTACCGAAATAAAAAATGGTTTCGTTATTAAAATCACTCGAACTACATTTTGCAAATTTTTTTTAATTTTCTGGTTGTCTAATTTTCTTCATTAGCCATCTTGCACTATTTATATAATTTTCCGGAGTCAAACTGCCGAATTTAGTCGTCGCTATATTGAATTACTGATTTTACTGAAAAACTTTATTAAAAAATCACACGATAATATTTCTCCTAGTACTAATAATAAGAAGAATTATAAGCGATAACCTTGCTTAATATTCGAGCGCTGCAATAAACATTTCCACTACTCTATTTGTCATACTGCGAAGAACAACAACTGTGATAAAGAAAAGAAAAAATGAACCAATAAAAAACACACACTTCCTCGAAAATCAGAAGAAAAATAACGTTTATTTATTACAGCTAATTACATATACGAAAACACGAGAAAATAATTTTCTGTTTACTATAACTCGACAGTAGCTGTTTATACAATCGCAACATTAACATACGGAAATACACAAAATACACGAGAGCTCCGTTAAAATCTCTCGAGAAACACCATTCTTTTACATGAAACTTACATTCTTTGCATCTCTAGATCAATTTATCTTTATCACGATTGTGCGTAAAATTACAAAATGCAAAATGTTTCTGCCGTTTCTCACAACTTATTAAAATCGCACCTTACGCTAAATGAATTTTCTCCTAGTGATAAAAATTAACGTTTCTCGACCACGAATTTCCACCGACAACACTTCGAATGTACCTCTTTTTATCCGCGTAAAAATCAGCGATCCGTTCGGAGATCCAAGGTAACGTCTCGTTGCATCAGCCTCCATACGCGATGAGCCGCAAGTTTCCATTTCGCGAGGACTCGTGATTCGAAGAAGTAACCCTCGCTCGTGAGAGGAATACCGGTCTCTCCTAAGAAAACTCGCAGACTTTTCCTCTGAAACAACTCGTCCGTTTCTTACTCTCGCATACAATCGACACAGAGACACGTAAACTTCGATATTCGACGAATCAGCTAAATTTCGAAAAAGAAAGGAGAAAAAGCAAGAAAGAAAGATGTGGCGCCTCGTTAAAAATTAACAAACCATCGTCACGACTTCACCGGAGAAAGGAGGAAATGCGTTGTTACGTGTTCGCCTTAATGTTTCAGCCCTACGACCTCCAGCCGAAGAAATGTCCCTTCGCCTGATCGAGACGTGAATCCTAATCATCTCTGGGAACGATTCCTTGGTAAATGTATCACGTAACGTGACGTGAACTTTTACCAGGCCAAGTATTAAAAAGAACCTGAAGAATTTCCAAATAATCCTCAGGATTCCATTTTCTCCGATGAATTCGCATGGATATTTATTGTTCTCGTCACGACAAACCAGAAGAATCAGTCTCTGTGTAAATGTTCGGTCTTCCAATAAGTTCCTGTCGTTTGTTAACGTGCCTTTTAGGTCGATATTTCAAACATTCGACAGTTTATCCCGAGTGAAACTCGGGCAGTATATTAACACTTTACCGACCGGTAGCCTGTTAATTGGCTTTTTGCCACTAACGCTTACCGACCGGTAACCTATTATTCGCTTTTTTACCGACAGCCTATTAATCGGTCAAAGTTTGATTTAACATTTCTATAGGTATAAGAAAAAGCGCATATATTCCCGCGCGATAGCCTAGAGTCTAAACAGAGTCGGTGTCAGTGATGTATCTGTGACCGAGTGAGCGGTCGGAAGTGCGTAGGATGTTCAACCGTTACCGGTCGGTAAAGTGTTAAATAACGAAGTTTGACTCGTGAGAGACTTTTAGGAAGAAAGTTAGAAAGGGACGAGATATTATTGTTAGAACTGTGACTTAGGGTTATGAGCTTTAAAAATAATCACACACGACGTAATTGGTAAAAGGAAACGTGTAATATATGAATTTTATTCACTCTAATTCGTAAGTATAGTAGACTGTCAAAGGGTCAAGCAGGCATTCTCGTTAAAAGAAGTCAAAAATTCGTTTTTTATTGCATTTTCTTAAAATATGACATCTTGAAAATGTGTTCCTAATGTATTGTTGTTGTTTGACATTTTTTTTATCGGCAATCGTCCATATTGGAGGGGTGAAAAATGTCCTCTAATTAGTT
>NW_017100842.1:602519-608419 GCF_001263275.1 Habropoda laboriosa
GTAATATATAAAAAATTTTTTAAATATAAAATTCCTTGTTTGATCGAATCCCCCATTCGAAAGCACAATTTAAAATAGAAATTTGTTTCTCTGGAATCCCTAATTCTCCAGATATTCCAGAAAACAATGTCCTCAACCCTCAATTTTGAAAGCTTCCTTTCCAACCCCTTCAATATAAACGATTATCAATTTAAAAAAAATAGATACGTGTCAAATATTTCCCCTTTCAAACGAACTATCCCCCACATAAGTTTCGTCAAAAGTACAAGCCTGAAGTAATAGTAATTTGTCAAAAGAACCTCAATGTACAAAACGCCTTACAAGCTCGTCCAAACTGTACAACCTTTCGTGAGATGAACACACTGTACCGTGAAAATCATCCCCGAAGAATGTTCACCGGAAGCTCTCTTAAAAATATCCACGGTGAACCTGTACGATAGTTCACCGTGGAACAATTAAAGTTCACGGAGTCGACGAGGAGCCAAGAAGACGTGTTGCCGTCAGACCAGAAATCCGGGATACGGAATTAGCCACGGACGCCTTGGAAATCGTGCTTAAACCTCGTGTACACACCGTGATACATCTACGATGAGGACATCTTAAGCTCCCGTGGCAAACGTTTCCCTTAAACTTGTCACGGATCATCACGAAGCCGGCTCCTCCTCCTCTTCGTCTTTTATTTCGTCAATTATAGAGAGAGAGAGAGAGAGAGGGAGCATGGGGAGGAATTCTTCGAAACTAATTGCTTTTTCCACAACACCAAAAGCCATCGCGTCACGAATTCTTCAACGTTTTATTAGAAACTCGCCACCAGAGAGAGATTTCGCAAATTGACGAGGAGATCTCGAGTGGAAAATTTTCACGTTCGACGCGATTCACGAGGCAGATAATGGCGGGTGTACAACGGACGCGTAATGAAATTACACGATACCGAGAATGGACAATTTACGGCGGCACTTTCTAACGAGTCTAATCAATTGTACGCGATAAACTGCCTTTTTCGTGGTTTTTCTGGACAGTTTTCTTTCGTTTTAATTATTACGCGTTTATTCACCCTTGGCTGTCAAGTGTTATTACGTTATAGTGTAATCGGAGTTTTATTTAAAAAGAATGAAAATAGATCGATCATCGAAATAATTTCCATTACTGTTGATCGCTAGATTGCAGATTGTTATGCAAATTCGTATCTTTATGAATATAATTAAAAAAATAGATTTGTTTTATTCGCTAAATATTATTATTGAATAATACAATTAACGGGCTATGCCCTTTTTTACAAACTTACACAGCTAGTGCAGACACATTTGTTAGGATCGCGCAATGTTCGATGCTTAAGTGCCGAACCGGTACGCGAGTTTAATCACACCTTCATTTATTCAGTGTGAAATGCTAAGAACTATTTTAATTTGCAACAGAGTGATACTTGAGTTGATATCGCGACGAGACTATCAAAATACTAATTTCTGTAAGACCAACTGCTAAGACTCCCAAAAAAGACGCGCTTCTGCTTCGTTTCCTTGGTTTTATCGGCTCAGCCAGTTGCCGATTGGTGGCCGATTTCTTCTAGGGGGTGTAGGTGCTGACTCTTCATTCAGTTCCATCCAAGGGAGAGGGATTGTTGCTTAACATGAGAAAACCCTCTTTTTTGGGGTTTTCCCAGGGGTTGCCGCGTGACTTTCCACCGCGCACGTGACCTCTTCACGGGGGTACGATACGCGCGAGAGGACCGGTACCTCGTTCTGGCGACCAAGTGCAACTGAATAAGTTTCGAAACGAGGGTTCGTCGCGATTTCTTGCGAGGCAACAACATTGTATAATATTAAACTACGTTTTACAGCCATTTTAAGGACTTGTCGAAGATACCTTTTGAGGGTGGCTAGTGAAACATTAAAAAGGTCTACTTCGTTCATAAGGGAATTGTATAAAATAGAAATGCGATTAACTGGGTCGGATATACTATATTTCGATTTGTGCGTTGGAATGTGAAAAATCCAGATGGTGCGTAGAAATTTACAGATCCCAATAATGATATACAATCAGTATTATTGTTTATCAGTTTATGCAGAAAGGTAATGTCGAGAGTTATTCTACGATTTTTTAGTGTGTCCAAACGAAGCTCTTCCAACAAGGGTGCATAATTATGATCGTAAAATCTTAAAAATTATAACGAATGTAACTATATATTAGGTTTATTTATATGCTTTTGCTTATCACGTGCATTCTGTGTTTTTGTGCATTCAAATTTTCCACAAATGCAGCAATGATGACCTTTTGCCATTTTTCTGGCAGCTTGAGAATACCATTACAATACAAATTCGGTGGTTTTGAATTAACACGTTAAGCGCGGCGTCAGTCCGTGGTGACTGACAGTGAACTTTTCGTTTGGGTGGCGTCGGTCCGTGGGACCGGAAGTGTCATGTTTAAAAAATAAATGTTATGCACTTCTCCTTCTTTTTTTTTTGCAATTTATGAACACTTCTTCTATCTATGCGTGTGCGCGCATTTGTTATCTTCTGTTTATACTCTATAACCGAACAGCTCGCGAAGTGATCGCCGCTGTGTGCCGCCTGAACGGGAAGCAGAGCGAAATCGGCTCCGCGCTCAACGTGTTAATTACGTGAATCCAGTCGGAAAAAATTCATTTCTGCACCTAATATATACTAAAAACTAGGTTAACGAATGTTGTTTCTGTTTCAGAATGGTGAAGATGCTACCCTGTGAACGGTGGTGAAACGTGGTAATCTAGTGCAAAAATGGCTTTGACCGTCGTACCCTCGACCCGCGTTTTCAACGGAAACGGTAAGTTCCAACGAAAGATCGTAAGTTATGTGACGATTGAGCAATCAATCTCTACGCCGTTCGTTCCTATTTATAGTAGTGGAAATATCTATTACATCACTCTCAAAGTTACGTGTTACGTGCAATTTTCATAGCAGTATGATCGATACAATGCTTCTCGTTCAACTTATTTTGGGCCAAGATTTGAAACTGTCTAAGAGGTGAAAACAGCCCTTGAAATAAATTCTGAGTTCTCGTAATATCATAAATATTTACAAAAATATACAAAATATGGAAAAAAAGTTGCATTCAAAATTGTGTGGTTTTTCATGTCTCACATTGTGATGATAAATAATTTTCGAGCGTTTCATTATCGAAATAAAAAATGGTTTCGTTATTAAAATCACTCGAACTACATTTTGCAAATTTTTTTTAATTTTCTGGTTGTCTAATTTTCTTCATTAGCCATCTTGCACTATTTATATAATTTTCCGGAGTCAAACTGCCGAATTTAGTCGTCGCTATATTGAATTACTGATTTTACTGAAAAACTTTATTAAAAAATCACACGATAATATTTCTCCTAGTACTAATAATAAGAAGAATTATAAGCGATAACCTTGCTTAATATTCGAGCGCTGCAATAAACATTTCCACTACTCTATTTGTCATACTGCGAAGAACAACAACTGTGATAAAGAAAAGAAAAAATGAACCAATAAAAAACACACACTTCCTCGAAAATCAGAAGAAAAATAACGTTTATTTATTACAGCTAATTACATATACGAAAACACGAGAAAATAATTTTCTGTTTACTATAACTCGACAGTAGCTGTTTATACAATCGCAACATTAACATACGGAAATACACAAAATACACGAGAGCTCCGTTAAAATCTCTCGAGAAACGTAAACAGCAAGGCTGATCCATAAATAAATGTGCCATAATACAGTCAATAACGTAATAACGTTACTCTCCTGTATTTACACATATTTTCGTACGTTACAATAGCGCAAACATCCTCCGTGCAATACTAACTCAGATTCAACGATCAAACTCTCGGTCACTTCGTTATTCCCTGAAAAATTCAATTCCAACTGTAAAAAAAACGAAAAAAAAGAAAAAAACAGTTTATCTATCGCGTGCGGTAGATTTATGAGATAAAACAGCGCCGTTATTTCCAGCTCATCGTTGTAAATAAATATAATAAAACGAGGTGTCCAGGACACGGTCGCGCGCGTACTGTTTCTCCGAGCGGAAAAACAAATTTCCAAGCAAACGATCCGGCTAACGAAGCGGCTGGATCCGTTCTAAATTAAAATTTCACGGAAACCCCTGCAACCTGAACCTCTCCTCGTTGTTGACACAACTACGGAACGACCGTGATTATTGGCTACCGAATACGATCCCGGTTATACGTCGTTCAAAATGAGAGTAACCTCGCTCTCGGACCGATTCTCGTCCGTTCTGCGCATAGACAGAGGGCGTAGCAGAGGGTAAGGTGGAGTGAAACGTAGACGGTTAAGTGGGGGTTTGGACGTTCTAGTGTAACTGCAGTAATTATCACAGAAAACTGTCTACAGTGGGTGAAGAAATTATTAGAGCCACGATACGAAAAATATGTTCTTTGTTTTTGTGTAGAAATGAAATTAGAGTATCGAGGTTTTCACGCTGGATTATTTTTAATCGACGATTGTTCACTGAAGATGCACAAACAGTTAAAGTTAGGTTATGTTGTTATAAAAAATACAGTTAAGAAGTGACGATAAAGTGAGTATTTGGTTAGGGTTACCTTTTGCTGCAGTTACAGGCTTGATTCTTTTTTCGATACGTTTCAAGTAATTTACTGTGTGTTATAAGTAGTAAAAACATTGGAATAAAAATTGAAATGCTCGAGATCTGTGAAGCAACAGAACTGTAACACGTGGTTCTCAAGTGGCGATTTGCAGTACTAATGCAAAATGACGTCCATATGATAGATAATATTGCCTAAAGTGTGCAATTTGTAAACATCGACGCTTTGTAAAAAAAATAATAAGAATTCGGTGTAACTAGGTTTTCGTCTGAAAATTAATCGTTGTAATGTAAAACCGTGAATTTCTTACAGGTGGCTCTAATAATTTGATCGCCTACTGTGTACATATGTACGTTCGAATCTACGTGAAATGGAAAAATGATCGACTATAAAAACAGTCATAAAGGAACTTCGGTAACCCGAAAATTCCGATTTTTTTGAAATTTTGCAAGTTTGTAGGAGAACTCAAAAGAAGTATCCAGCAATTTCTTTTTTTGCCCCTTTTCGGTTCTTCGGGGTGAAAACAGGGAGAATCAAGATGAGTGTTAGCTTATTTTTTTGTATATCTTTAGCACTATAGTAGATATAAGAAAGTGTTTATAATAGAGATTTAGTGGCTTTTTATGCCTTATGAGACGATGCTGTTAAATTAATAAAAATTGTTTATTTAACCCTTTGACAGTCTAATAAATTTTTGAATTACGGTAACAAATTTTAGATTTTAGGCGTACCTTTTCAATAGTTATGCCGTGTGTGATCATTTTTAAAACACGGGATACAAAACCCTACGTCATAGTTATGACAATAATATCTCGTCCCTTTCTAACTTTCTTCCTGAGAGTCTCTCTTGAGTTAAACTGTTCGTTATTTCACGCTCTGCCCGAGTCTCATACGGGATAGACTGTCGAAGGGTTAAATAAAAAATCTTCTACTTATTGTGAAAACTTTCGAATTTTCTGCAAATAAATATGCTAAATATGTTAAACTTCTCAAACAATGTAACATTTAAATAATTTTAATCGATACGTGCTTTTTGTAAGGTCATCATTGCACTCTAAACGATGCGTTATCAGTTATCAACTATGTGTGCTTTTCTTAATTTAATAGCATCGTCTTATGAGGCATAAAAAGCCACTAAATCTCCATTATAAACATTTTCCTATATCTACTATAGTTCTAAAGATATACAAAAAAATAAGCTAACGCTTACCTTCTTTCAACGACTCTTTTCACCCCGCAGAACCGAAAATGTGCCAAAAAAATTGAGGTCCTCTACAAACTTGCAAAGTTTAAAAAAAAAAAATTGAGGTCCTCCACAAACCT
>NW_017100842.1:608485-622256 GCF_001263275.1 Habropoda laboriosa
AGAAAAAATTGAGGTCCTCTGCAAACCTGCAAAGTTTAAACAAAAAAATTGAGGTCCTCTGCAAACCTGCAAAGTTAAAAAAAAAAAATTGAGGTCCTCTACAAACCTGCAAAGTTAAAAAAAAAAATTGAGGTCCTCTGCAAACCTGCAAAGTTTAAAAAAAAAAATCGAGGTCCTCTACAAGCCTGCAAAGTTTAAAAAAAAAAATCGAGGTCCTCTGCAAACCTGCAAAGTTTAAAGAAAAATTTTTGAAGTCCCCTACAAACCTGCAAAGTTTCAAAAAAAAAGAAATCGAAAATTTCGGATTACCCGAAATTCCCCTGGTCAGTTGACAAACGGATGAGATAAAACGATCGATGCAGAGTCGTTTCGATCTCGCGTAACGTCGAGCTCATTAAGTCATTGCCACGTAGGTCGCGATAGTATGAACGGTATGACAAGTAAATGGGTTCCCCACGCTATCCCGGCTAACGAACTTTGCCAGATTATTATTACCGTGCCTCTGGATGGTCGCCAATGGTTACAACATATTTCGGTTTACGGGTGCGCGTCGGTCGTTACCCTCGAACACAATCAGCCACTCGGGATGAAGCACAATCGATCCTCTACCCTCCTCCAAAGATAGATCCTTTCTATATGCTTGCTCGATCGAAGAAAGACGACCAGAGAGCAAGGCATCGCTTCTTTTCGAGTGCCTCGGGGTTGTGTTTCGTCTAAATCGAACCCCCTCGTGTTTGCTCTGTGCATCCTTCTTGAAAGATCGATCGATAAGGAGTATGTGTATATGAGTGAGTGTGTGTGTGTGTAGAGTACAGAGTATACGCTGTACGCTGTTTGTAATTGGGGTGCAGGTTTAATTAGAATCGTTCGGTGGAGGAGAGAGAGAGAGATGATTAAGATTTGATGCTCTGTTTCTTGGACGAACTTTTTAATAACTCTTTCTTTCTGATTGTATCTTGGATTACTTGATATTTTCGAATTTATCATTATCATCGGAGTTGTTGTTTTCTTCAGTTTATTCAGTTGGAATCGGATTTTACAATGCTACCGTTCGCCTTACTACCAGGCTTCTTTGTAATTTATTGGCTTCCTTTTCAGCGGTCTGTTTCTTTCTGCTTTTCTTAGATTTTTTAGTGGTTTATTGTATCTGATTGTTTCTTTCTTTTTTAGCATTTTTTATGGTCTTCTTTACGATGAATCGGGGGTCTGGTGTTTTTAATATGTAGAGCTGTTTCAGAAACAGTGTTTATGCTTGAACTGTCTGGCGCGACAGTGAACGTGTTAATAAGTAAATGTTGTTCAAATTATGTCGTGTTTGATGTCATTTTCATCAGAAAAATCTCATCAATATGTTAAGAAAAATTTCGGGATAAAAAAACGCAAAATTAAAAAAGTTGGTATTTAAATCGCTCGGTTGCCTCGACTCACGTTTCGTCCTTATCTTTTATTCGCTGTCCTTGTCTACGTTCGGCAAACTACAAGGGCGGGCGCGAGGCTCGAAAACGTAGACCCTGACTCTACAAGTGTCAGGTTTAGCTTCCTTGCGGACTGACACTTGTGGAGCATTTACTGTACACCGCTCTCACACGTCGTCTTTCGGTAGCTTTTCTCTAGCTACCGCTGCGCTAAACCGCCCCACATAAATGTTAACACTTTTTTAAAACACCCTGTATTATGTACTACAACTAAAAAGAATAAAACAGCAATTCTTCGAATGTTACAAAAAATCACACAACATACAAAGTTAACTTTGTACGATTTTTATCATTGGTTTATTTCGAAAATCTGGAATTTGCGTGAAGTTAATTTCTCCTCATTTTCTCGAATTCCCGGTACACCAGTGGGGACGCAGGCCTACGTTTCCGGTTCCACAGGCACGAAATGCCTTTGCTGCCCTTACGGCTACCACATCGACCTGGACTTCGTGCGATACTGCGAGGCGGTTGCAGCAGGAAGTGCCGGCGACAGGTCTAGCATCGAGAGACGCAAGAAAAGGGAACGTCGGAGGCAATGTCAATCGATGGAAGTTCTACTTGGCCTGGTAAAGTTCATCCCTTCGTTTCATAATTAAACCCTCTGGGTTAAACTTAAATCTTCAAGCGTTTCAAGTTCGAACGTTAATAAAGAATATCCTCTTTATACCTCTTTTTTGTATTTCCTTCAATTGAAATCAATAACTAAAATTTGTCGTTCTTTTCTACCTTAACACTAGGTTTGCGGACATTTCTTATTTACCTATCTCTATTGACGCGTGAACGAAACCGCACATTTTCTTTAGAAAACAGTTTATTTTATTTAAAAATAACATATTATACACTATTAACTTATAAATGAACGATAACATAAACAATATATTCATATAAAATTTATAATAAGCACAAGGGATAGGAGGGAAATGTAAACTAGGTTCCTACATAAGTATAAAACGATTTCTGTAATTTTCCTCGTGAAATTCGAAATGCGTTAAAATAACGCGTCCCGTGAACCTAGTGTTAAATATACAGCGTGTTTCATAAATGCGTGTCAATACTTCAGGTGTTATATCTACACACTGAAATAGGTAAAAAATGTGTCCGATATTCCTTAGTTCTCGAGTTATGGACGATTTAAAAAAATGTTCCAAGTGCCCCACCTCTTGCCCCAACACACGTTACTGCACGCCTTAGTACGTCGTGACCTTATCTAATGTTGATAAATAAAGTCCATCGATATGAAGCAGATGAAACTTTCTACGTCGAAAATATACGACATTTACAGGGCTTTTCAAGATCGCTGTAAAGTCAAAAAAATACCAGAACAATATGGCGCCCTCTGTACCCTACAACTTTGTATACATACTGTATAACTCGAAAACTAAGGTATATGTTTCGCTCTAACACGGTTCGAGAATTAGGGAAATAATATGGAACGATATGGAACACAATAAGAGCTTTTGAAAGCAAAAAATGTTTCATTTGAAATTAGGGAAATCCCCGAATAACACGGAACGTAATAAAAGCTTTTAAGAGGAAAAGGTATCTCACTTGAAATTTTTCATTCGAGAGATTTTCGTTAGAATTTTAAATTCATTTTGTTCGTGGAGGATTAAGTACACACATTTTAAAACTTTGTGTTTTAGATTAAAAATTTTCGTGTGAGTATTATTCAACCTTCTTTAAAGAAACGGTAATTATGTTCTCCATTTTTGTGAATTTTTATTTAATACACACTAATACGTTCCACTTTTGGTGAAAATTCCTTTAATAAAGATATTTCTCTTAATTATAAAAATATAATAGTATTTTTTTTTCGTGCTAATTCTTTGTTTCGTATAACACGGATTCGCATAACGCGCCATTTTTTAGGAACCTAACAACCGTGTTATACGGGGATTACCTGTATATAGGACACACGCCCATGTGACATTTTTTACTGATTTCATTGTGTAGATTTACCACATGAAGTATTCACATGCATTTACGAAACACCCTGTATACCTCGTCTAACTTTCGTATGATTATCGAATTGCGAAAATTCAACGATACTCACGGTAGAAAATAAATAGAGAAGAGAGAGAGACAAAGATAATAAACAGAATGGAAGATCGACAGCTGTCGACGAAGGTTGCCTCGTAAATTCCTTGGTATTTTTAATCGTAGGTGAGTCCAGCCCTGGTCGGAATAGAGGCCGAACTGCCTAAAATACTACAAGAACCTGCGACGACGAATGGCGTGACTACTTTGCCGAGGTCGAGCTACGACAAGCAAGGGTACACGCAACAATCAACGGCCCTCGACCTCAGCGACGTCGTGGGCGACTTCGAGGCGACCCTGAAACGATCCTCCAGGTCGACCACATCCTCTGATAAACAGGAACGAACGGAGAACGGTCAGACATGTTCATCCTTTTATTTCTCCTTAACCCTTTCGCTGTGTGACCTTCGACTGTATCCACGAACCTTTGGAATTTATTGTCCTTCGTTGCGACTTTCGACGATGTTCCTTCGGAGCTGAGTGAAATATTATTTCGAACAATAAATAGTCTGTTTATTTATTCATTTATTTAGTCTAATAGTTTATTTCAGTCTATTTTATTTTGCTATAGAAATTTATTGCGGTAACTTTTTGAGGTTAGGTTTTGTATTTGAAAAATATTGAAAATCGTCGGACTTTATTTTGAAATATTTTCAGTTTATTCGTAATTGAGCGAGTAGCCTAAGCGATGAAAATTTGGAGCAATGTAGATGCTCACTTTGTTACAGGCGAATAGTCGTGCTTGAACCAGAAATAAATTTACTTTGTAAAATGTTATCATTTCTTGTGCTATAATATCACTTTCTTGCTCAACTTATTTTATTTGCCAAAATTTCGCTTGCTATTTAAAATAGCATCTTATCTGAACCATGTACCATCTATTATTTAACCCTAGAGCAGTCTTCGGGTCTTTCTTGACCCACCGCCTTTTCATATTTTTAGTCATTTTTGCTGTTATCAAGTTTACGTTCCTTAACATTATTTTAAACGTTTATCGTCTAGGTTCATATGTCGCGTTGGAAAGAAAAATTGTTTCACATAAGGTCTTAGGTCCTTTTTCACCCAAAAGTCTTAAGTGTACAGTCAAAACGAAGAACGCAATAGGGTTAAACTAGTATTCAAACATTTTTTCTCTAAATTTTACCTAGCTCTGTATTCTTCTCAATTCTAGACAATTAAAAACAAAGCAAAACACAGCGAAAGGGTTAGTTCTTCGTCCCAGTGAACTTAATTCATAGTAACGTTCCTCGATACGTTCGTTGCAAGTAATTGATTCACGAATTCGAAGCGATTCTTCAACACGTATTTATAGAATCACTTCCTATTTCATAATAAACCATTTATTGTGCAATAAAGAGGAAGGAAAAAGGGGGGAACCGTAGGATGCGATCGATCGTAATCAAGATTAAATTCGATTTGGTGAAAGAGCGACAGACAGAGAAAGAAAGAAGGAGATCTGATAATTTCACGCACATTTGATTTCCTCGCGCTGAATCCGCTCGGCCGTCTTTAGATTCTCTATGGCCCAATGACCTGCTATACAATAATGCCGTAAAGAGAAATGCTTCCTTCACTTTTGAGCCACTATTTCACTGATGAAACGCTCCCGCTCTACACACACATCGGTTAAATAAACGCGTGGCCCTCGTAATGAGCTTCTTCCCCTCTGTTCCTCGGTAATTCGCCCGGAGGTTTCCCGACGTGAAATTAATACGCTCTTAACGAGAGAGAAGCAAGAGAAGGAAAAAGAGAGAACGGACACGAAGTAGAAGTGAATCTTGGATAGGAAGAAAATGAGTTTTAGGAATCGGCGAATTCGAAACGATAACGCAACAAATAGTGTTAATTACAGTTACGGAGGAATGCACTCGAGGAATATGGAAAATTTCTCTTCTCTTTCTTTGCATATTCTACATGTATTTATGCAAATGTAACTACTAGGCGCGATAATTTCCGGGTTTTCGGTGGTTTCCAACCGCGTAACCAGCGACTGTCTATTTTATTGTTCGTTTAAAAAAACGAGGGAGAAGGTTGAAAGGAGGAACGAACCGAGGAATGAAATTCACTGCCCTATCAATTAAGATCAGCTTCACCGGGTGCGAGCGGCACCGATCGAAAATCGAATAATTGCCTCCGCCAATTGGATTCCCCTCTCGGTGAACGGTTCACCTGCTAATGCCTAGACGATTTGGACTACTTTTTCTTTATACAAGGTGACCCGAGACGAAAAAACGCTGTATCATACCTTTGGAATTCTTCACGGCGCGGTTTTTCTGCCTTTGGAAGAGAACGCTGTGGTTAAGTTGTGGTAATGGATTTAATTTAGGTGGGGATAAAAAATGTAATTTTGGGAATTAACCAGATTTGTACTCGTTGAAAAATGTCTTTTTGGAAAGAATATTAGAATTTGATTTTTATTGGGAAATGAGGCTGTGAGTAATTTCATAATAGATTTAATTTAGGTAGGGGTAAAAAATGTCATTCTGACTGCTAGAAAAATGTTTTTTTTTTTTTTTAAATTAGAATTTGATTTTTTATTAGGAAATGGGGCTGACTAAGAGATGAAAAATGTAATTCTGGCTGCTAGAAAAATTTGTATTCGTTGAAAAATGTTTTTTTTAAAAAGAAAGTCAGAATTTGATTTTTTATTTGGAAATGAGGCTGACTAAATTTTTATGGATTTAATTTCGGTAGAGATGAAAAATGTAATTCTGGCTGCTAGAAAAATTTGTATTCGTTGAAAAATGTTTTTTTTAAAAAGAAAGTCAGAATTTGATTTTTTATTTGGAAATGAGGCTGACTAAATTTTTATGGATTTAATTTCGGTAGAGATGAAAAATGTAATTCTGGCTGCTAGAAAAATTTGTATTCGTTGAAAAATGTTTTTTTTAAAAAGAAAGTCAGAATTTGATTTTTTATTTGGAAATGAGGCTGACACAAATTTTTATGGATTTAATTTCGGTAGAGATGAAAAATGTAATTCTGGCTGCTAGAAAAATTTGTATTCGTTGAAAAATGTTTTTTTTAAAAAGAAAGTCAGAATTTGATTTTTTATTTGGAAATGAGGCTGACACAAATTTTTATGGATTTAATTTCGGTAGAGATGAAAAATGTAATTCTGGCTGCTAGAAAAATTTGTATTCGTTGAAAAATGTTTTTTTTAAAAAGAAAGTCAGAATTTGATTTTTTATTTGGAAATGAGGCTGACACAAATTTTTATGGATTTAATTTCGGTAGAGATGAAAAATGTAATTCTGGCTGCTAGAAAAATTTGTATTCGTTGAAAAATGTTTTTTTTAAAAAGAAAGTCAGAATTTGATTTTTTATTTGGAAATGAGGCTGACACAAATTTTTATGGATTTAATTTCGGTAGAGATGAAAAATGTAATTCTGGCTGCTAGAAAAATTTGTATTCGTTGAAAAATGTTTTTTTTAACAAGAAAGTCAGAATTTGATTTTTTATTTGGAAATGAGGCTGACTAAATTTTTATGGATTTAATTTCGGTAGAGATGAAAAATGTAATTCTGGCTGCTAGAAAAATTTGTATTCGTTGAAAAATGTCTAATAAAAGTCAGAATTTGATTTTTTATTTGGAAATGAGGCTGACTAAATTTTTATGGATTTAATTTCGGTAGAGATGAAAAATGTAATTCTGGCTGCTAGAAAAATTTGTATTCCTTGAAAAATGTCTTTAATAAAAGTTAGAATTTGATTTTTTATTTGGAAATGAGGCTGACTAAATTTTTATGGATTTAATTTCGGTAGAGATGAAAAATGTAATTCTGGCTGCTAGAAAAATTTGTATTCCTTGAAAAATGTCTAATAAAAGTCAGAATTTGATTTTTTATTGGGAAATGAGGCTGACTTAATTTTTATGGATTTAATTTAGGTAGGAATAAATAATACAATTCTGAGTACTAAAAAAATTTATATTCATTGAAAAATGTCCGAAGAAAAATCAGAATTTGATTTTGTATTAGAAAATAAGGCTGTGGTTAACTTTTTGATAGATTTAATTCAGTCAGAGATAAAAAACATTTATATTAATCGAAAAAATTAGAATTTCAGTTTTTGTTGGAAATCGAATATATTCGGTGACTCAAATAGTGTTTCAAAGTTTCCCGTATGGCTTATAAAAAAGCTACTTTTATAAAATACATCATTCATATAAAAAAGATAATTCTCGTTACTTTCTATCTTTGCGAATAACTAACCCATTACATTAACCTTACCAAATCCAAGACATCAATCTCAAATTTTAATAAGGTTTAATCCAATTTCAATGAAAAAAGAAATAAACCCAATTCCTTTATTTACAACCATTAACTACACCTACTTTCTAACCTAAAAACAGATTATCAACGGTCTACCCGAGTTATTTCAGTTAAAAACTTTCTGCAAATTTTTTTACTCTTCCCCCAGCATTCCAGCTTTAATTAGGTATCTCCTTTAACAAACGACCAATTTCACAAAGTACGTCTGAAAAAGAAAGTGTCCTTTCATTCGAGAACACCTGGTAGATCGAAGCTTATTAAACTCCTCAAGAGATACCGCATCGAGAGTAACTTTTCTCGTCGTCAGTTCGTCGTCCTCGTGAACGTCTTCTACTTCGCACGGATTTCACTCTCGTCGAAACAAAGCCCCGTCGCCACAGCGGTTTTTGCCGATGGCTCCCCGGTTTAACCAAGTGAGAGAGAGAGAGAGAGAGAGAGAGAGAGAGAGAGAGAGAGAGAGAGAGAGAGAGAGAGAAAGAGAGAGAGAGAGAGAGAGAGAGTTCGGTTGACGAAAAGCGACAATCCTGTTGTTTCTCACGAGACCGCGAACTCTATCCTGAGACGTGACACGCCGTTGTCGCTCGCAGTCTGCAGGAAGATTCTCACGTTTCGCAACCGAGCGCTCGCTCTTGCTCCCGTTTCCTGTCTTATCGGCCCGCGCGGACAATGGAAGCCTCTGGATACGTCCTCCGAGGGAAAACGAGCATGTTTCCTCTCTTTGATTCCGCTCGCTGATAAATTCGACTCTCTTCGAGCGCAAAGTACAAAGTCCTTTGGCGTTCGCAATCGGGTAAATAAAACTCGATGGAAAAACTGAGTAGTCTCTCGCTGGTTCTATTAGGGACACTGGGTTTCTTTTGCGGAGAGGTGTGGAAAAGGTATTTGGAAGAAGAGTGGAAGGAATTTTCTGGAGAGAGATCGATTGAGAGTTTTTTCACGAGTATCGTTCATTTTTCTCGTTTGAGTTTTTTTGGTTGTTAAGTTGATGTGAATTCTTTTGTTGCGTGTAATTAACCCTTCCGACCCGACGGCGTTTGCAGCAGTTCGCTTCCTACGGCCGACGTGAAATTTAATAGTCCGTTCACGACGGCCGGCTCAAATTGAGCTCTAAACGTATCGAATTGTTTATAAAGTATTTGAGTCTTTGACAATATTGTGTTAGCACAACTTAAATAAACGTAACACACGATTAACCAAAATGTATTATTTTATAAATGTAAGCGGCTGCTGAGGTACTCGGGTGTCCGTCTCGCTCGACGGCTATATTCCTCTCCGCGTCCTATCCTGCGTTGCTCCGAAAAACCGTTGGAGCCCCCTCGTTCGACTTTCCGGGGAAAGGGCTTAGTTTATAAGGGCTCTTCCTGGGTGACAAAGTCCAGGCCACCACTTCGCCGCCGAAATCTCGCATTTCTTACAATTGTAATTTTAATATACCATACTGAATAATTAAGAAAGGAAAGCCGGTACCGATGTCGGGTCGGAAGGGTTAATGGTATTAACATATGTGTGTTTCGTTAGAATCACAAATTTAGATTGTGGTGAGTAAGTGGATTGCGGATTTTTTGCGTTTATGGAAAATTTGAAGGCACAAAAACACGCAGAATGCATGTAATAAGAAACAATATTTAAGTACACCAAAAAAAGGTACTCGTTATAATGTTTAGTGAGTGAAACAATTGCCTATCTAGCTTCTGCTTTTCCATTATGTTCGTAAAAATATGAATTTGCATAAAAGTATCAAGACACCCATTATGTTTCTATAGAAAGTGTTGTACGACTCAAATTACGCTTCTTCGCTGGAATTAGTGTCGTGTAAGCTACTCAAAAGCCAAAATGATTAACTCCACTTCGAGTTTAATTTTTCATAAATAAGAGAAATTTAATAAATTCTGTTTGATGGAGTTAATCACTTCGGCCTCTAAATGGCTCACATATCGCTTAAAATATATGCTACCTTTCTTAAGTTTAGTCGTGCAACGCAAAAGTGCGATGTAATTCAGTTCATTGAAGTCGATGGAATTTCAATTTAGTTTATAAAATTCAAGGTTTTACGTCGAACTTAACGAGTTACTTTCAGTTTTACTGCAATTTAACGGATGCGATTAAACTTTTGCGCGGTAGTTTATGTACCTACTCGTTATACTACAAGATCCCAGACAGATTAATTTCCTTCAAGGATGTTAATAATCTTGTAATGACTATTTAAGTGTGCTTTAGATTCAGTAAGTGTCCTAGTACTTATGAAGAGAAGTGCGCATCTTCTATTCGTAGTGAATCTACTCGATGCAAACTCTCGAAAGCGAAGATCTCCTTAAGTGGCCTGCACGCGATCGTTAATATTAATCAATTTAAGTACTTTGAGGATAATATTGAGGCTCGATTTTCGAAATACTTGAAAAAGGGAAAAATTCGTCGACTAATTCTTTAATTTCAATATCAATTTTTTCTTCTACAGAGCGTAGCAAACAAATTAAGGAGGTTAATCGAAAATGCTTCCTTTATTTATAGGTTTCTTAATTTGATTGACTTTTCAAAAATGATAATTCTGTAATTAGTACAAAAATTCTGTAATTCTATAAATTGTAATTTTTTTCAAAAATTAGTATTCAATACATAACACGTTCATTCGCATACTTCACTCGTATATCGATCCCTTTTAAATACTTTTCTGTATTTTAATATCGACTAATTCTTCAATCTCAGTATCGATCCTTTAGTTAATTACAAAAAAAGGAAAATCGTCGGCATAAAATTTTCTCATCGTTCATTCTGAAAAAATTGTAAAACAAATATCAATCCTTCCTTCGATATCGACAAAAATCCGTAATATTATCGATCCTATTCCAGCTACTCATTTTGTTAGCGATCCATCGGTTGACCATCGATGCTCTAGTTTGCCGACATGACTCGGAAAAATTCGTCGACTAATTCTTTAATTTCAATATCAATTTTTTCTTCTACAGAGCGTAGCAAACAAATTAAGGAGGTTAATCGAAAATGCTTCCTTTATTTATAGGTTTCTTAATTTGATTGACTTTTCAAAAATGATAATTCTGTAATTAGTACAAAAATTCTGTAATTCTATAAATTGTAATTTTTTTCAAAAATTAGTATTCAATACATAACACGTTCATTCGCATACTTCACTCGTATATCGATCCCTTTTAAATACTTTTCTGTATTTTAATATCGACTAATTCTTCAATCTCAGTATCGATCCTTTAGTTAATTACAAAAAAAGGAAAATCGTCGGCATAAAATTTTCTCATCGTTCATTCTGAAAAAATTGTAAAACAAATATCAATCCTTCCTTCGATATCGACAAAAATCCGTAATATTATCGATCCTATTCCAGCTACTCATTTTGTTAGCGATCCATCGGTTGACCATCGATGCTCTAGTTTGCCGACATGACTCGTCGATGGGTCATTCAAAATGATAGCGAAAAAGATCGATTGATTAGTGTGATACACGCTGAAAAATTAATTATTAACCCCTTAACGTTCATGCTCGTGACTCACAAGTGCACAGGAAATCGTCCAATAAGTGCACTTTTTTCAAATTATCTTTTCACTTTCCATATTGCGTTATTCTTCCTGTCATAGCAAAAAAAAAGTAAGTTACAGCATTGTAAATCACAGGAAATTTATTTCTACACGCCTAGAAAATAATGAAGAGAAACTGAAAATTCAGCTTAAAAGAAAAGACAAATTCAAATTAAAAGAAAGACAAAATATGAGCATTAAAGGGTTAATAACTACAATACACACTTGGATCATAAAAATCCCTGACAATAATTACCGTTTCCCAAATTCCATTGCTGCCTTAACACTAGAACTACCGACCGGGTCAAACTGACCCATTAGCATCTTTCGAAAAAACGTGAATGTTCAATACTGGTAAGTATTATCGTTCGTAACTTTCCGAATTTATATTCCACATGTATGGTTCCATTTGTATCGGTATGAATCGAATTTTACTTACATAAAACTTCACTTTTGCAAAGTCGCCGGTGGGTGATTTTGACTCGGCTGGTAGTTCTAGTGTTAAACGTCTCAAGAACCTTCAGAAACCTGTAAAACTCGAGACAAAATATCAAGCTTCTCCGCGAAGAATTTTATTAACCCAATAACGCAGCTCTCCGTTCGCGTTGCAGCGTATAAACGCTGCATTGTCCGGCACCGTTAAGTAATCGCGAGAAACGGTTGTTCGATACAGTTTCCGCGGCGAATAAATTGCGAATCGTTCACGCGGTCGTTCATCGCGAATCTCTCCCTCTCTCTCCCTCTTTCTGGCGGTTGTGAATCGCGGTTCAAAGATAGTCCCGGTCGTTTCTTGGCTAGAGAACCTGCGCTCGAACGCCGGAACGCGTCAGCAAAGTCGCCGGTGCGTGGCTGGAACCACCTGCTTCCGGTGCTCGGCTCTACTCGCGGCGTCCGTTGCGCTGCCGCCGTCGTTTGAACGGCACCTGTGTTACACACACCCCGTGTCGTTCGACTGGCCACTCGAATTCACCCAACGATTTCTCGCCGACCCCAGGTCGACGCCAGGTTTTCGTGACAACGGTCGGATCTGCACGCCAGCGGATCGGAATGCACTAAACTCGTTCAACCATCCGTCTGTTCTCCTTCTTTTCTCTCTTCTGTGTCCTGTTTCCTTTCGCTCGCCGCGCCACGCACGCCAACTTTTCCACGTGGAAATGCTGCCTTGTTGGACGTCCATTTTTTCAGGGATTCTTTTGGATTGATCTGTTGCAGATGGATCTGGAATTTGTTTTCTTTTCTGGTGGTTTGTGGTCGTTTTATCGTTCGTTTTATGTCATCTTTGTGGTTATGTCGTGATTGATTTTTGGTGGTTGGAATATTTCGGTGTCTTTTTATTCCTTTGGAATTTCGTTTCGTGACTGAGATTGTTACTGTTAAGTTCTTTGTTGAAAGGAGGGAATACAGTTTTTCTAGCTTTGTGTCATTTTTATGATTAAATTTTGGTGATTAGAATATTTAGGTGTCTTTCTGTTTATTTCGTAGTTTGTTTCATGACTGAGATTGTTGCTGTTAATTTATTTCTCAGAAGGAGGGACTAAATCCTTTCTAGTTTTATGTCATTTTTATGATTAGAGTTGTCAGTTAATTTTTGGAAATTTAACTAGGTTTCTATTTATTTGGAATTTTGTTTTTATGAATAAAACTGTGACTCTTAATTTCTTTGTTAAAGGGAGGAACTAAATTTTTTCTAGTTTTGTGTCATTTTTATAACTGAAGTGGTCGTGATTCATTTTCAGTGGTTAGAATATTTAGCTATGTTTCTATTTATCTAGAGTTTTGTTTCTCTGACTCAGATTGTTACTGTTAATTTCTTTGTTAAAAGGAGGAAATAAATGTTTTCTAGTTTTATGTCATTTTTATGATTAATTTTTGATGATTAGAATATTTAGGTGTCTCTCTTTTTATTTGTAATTTTGTTTCATGACTAAGATTGCCACTGTTAGTTTCTCTGTTAAAAGAAAAAAATCAGTGATTTGATGTCACTTTTATGATTAAAGTTGTCATGGTTAATTTTTGGTAATTGAAATACTTGTCTGTCTTTCTATTTCTTTTAAATTTCATTGTTACCACTAAGACTGTTGAAACTGTAAGTTTCTTTGTTAAAAGGAAGGAATCAGTTTTTCCTAGTTGACGCTGTTCTCTGTACTTTTATAGCTCTTTCCTGTGATTGAGATTACTGTAACTGGTTTTTGTCAATTCTTCCTGTGACTAGTATTGAATTATTCGCCTTCGTATTTCCTTTTCCTTGCAGACAAAAAAGTGACACTTCTTACAATCTAAATTATTGTACCTGCGCTTCAATGATTCCTCCTGTAACTGCGATTAAATTATTTCTCATCACCTTTTATTTCCTTTAGCCGCAAAAATTTACGAGCAATTAAGAATCTTCGTATCTTCCCAAAATTATTGTAATTTATTGACCAAATTACTCCAGACTAA